>NC_141918.1:46474621-46777651 GCF_057802395.1 Ceratotherium simum simum | reverse complement strand
TTGACTTTCTCCCTCTGACTTATTTCACTTTGCATAATACCCTCCATGTCCATCCATGTTGTCACAAATGGCTGGCTTTCATCTTTTCTTATGGCTGAGTAGTATTCCATTGTGTATATCTTCTTTATCCATTCGTCCCTTGATGGGCACTTAGGTTGCTTCCAAGTCTTGGCTATTGTGAATAACGCTGCAATGAACACAGGGGTGCATGTACCTTTACAAATTGGTGTTTTCAAGTTCTTTGGATAAATACCCAGCAGTGGAATAGCTGGATCATATGGTAGTTCTATCCTTGATTTTTTGAGGAATCTCCATACTGTTTTCCATAGTGGCAGCACCAGTTTGCACTCCCACCAGCAGTGTATGAGAGTTCCCTTCTCTCCACATCCTCTCCAACACATGTTGTTTCCTGTCTTGTTAATTATAGCCATTCTGACGGGCGTGAGGTGATATCTCATTGTAGTTTTGGTTTGCATTTCCCTGATAGTTAATGATTTTGAACATTTTTTCATGTGTCTGTTGGCCATCTGTATATCTCCTTTGGAGAAATGTCTGTTCAGGTCTTTTGCCCATTTTTTAATTGGGTTAGTAGTTTTGTTGTTGTTGAGATGCACGAGTTATTTATATATTCTGGAGATTAAGCTCTTATCAGATGTATGGTTTGCAAATATCTTCTCCCAATTGTTAGGTTGTCTTTTCGTTTTGTTGATGGTTTCCTTTGCTGTGCAGAAGCTTTTTAGTTTGATGTAGTCCCATTTGTTTATTTTTTCTATTGTTTCTCTTGCCCAGTCAGACACGGTGCTTGAAAATATGTCGCTAAGACCGATGTCGAAGAGCGTACTGCCTATGTTTTCTTCTAGAAGTTTCATAGTTTCAGGTCTTACGTTCAAGTCTTTAATCCATTTGGAGTTCATTTTTGTGTATGGTGTAAGGTAAGGGTCTACTTTCATTTTTTGCATATGGCTATCCAGTTTTCCCAACACCATTTGTTGAAGAGACTTTCTTTTCTCCATTGTATGTTCTTGGCTCCTTTGTCAAAGATTAGCTGTCCATAGATGTGTGGGTTTATTTCTGGGCTTTCGATTCTATTCCATTGATCTGTGTGTCTGTTTTTGTGCCAATACCATGATGTTTTAGTTACTATAGCTTTGTAGTATATTTTGAAATCAGGGAGTGTGATACCTCCAGCTTTGTTCTTTTTTCTCAGGATTCCTTTAGCTATTCAGGGTCTTTTGTTGTTCCATATAAATTTTAGGATTCTTTGTTCTATTTCTGTGAAAAATGTTGTTGGAAGTTTGATAGGGATTGTATTGAATCTATAGATTGCTTTACGAAGTATGGACATCTTAACTATGTTAATTCTTCCAATCCAAGAGCACGGAATATCTTTCCATTTCTTTGTGTCTTCTTCAATTTCTTTCAGAAATGTTTTATAGTTTTCTGTGTACAGCTCTTTCACCTCTTTGGTTAAGTTTATTCCTAGGTATTTTATTCTTTTTGTTGCAATTGTAAATGGGATGGTATTCTTAATTTCTCTTTCCGCGACTTCCTTGTTAGTGTATAGAAATGCAACTGATTTTTGTATGTTGATTTTGTATCCTGCAACTTTACCATATTTGTTTATCACTTCTAAAAGTTTTCTGGTGGATTCTTTAGGGTTTTCTATACATAAAATCATGTCATCTGCAAATAGTGATAGTTTCACTTTTTCCTTTCCAATTTGGATCCCTTTTATTTCTTTCTCTTGCCTGATTGCTCTGGCTAGGGCTTCCAGTACTATGTTAAATAGGAGTAGTGACAGTGGGAATCCTTGTCTGGTTCCTGTTCTTAGAGGCATAGCTTTCAGTTTTTCACCATTGAGGATGATATTAGCTGTGGGTTTCTCACATATGGCCTTTATTATGTTGAGGTACTTTCCTTCTATACCCATTTTATTCAGAGGTTTTATCATAAATGGATGCTGTATCATGTCAAATGCTTTCTCTGCATCTATTGAGATGATCATGTGGTTTTTATTCTTCATTTCATTAATGTGGTGTATTCTGTTGATTGATTTGCAAATGTTAAACCATCCCTGCATACCTGGAATAAATCCCACTTGATCATGCTGTATAATCTTTTTAACGTAATGTTGTATGAGATTTGCTAGTATTTTGTTGAGGATTTTTTTTTTTTTTTTTGGTGAGGAGATCAGCCCTATGCTAACATCCGCCAATCCTCCTCTTTTTTTGCCGAGGAAGACGGCCCTGGGCTAACATCTGTGCCCATCCTCCTCCACGTTATATGGGACGCCGCCACAGCATGGCTTGCCAAAGCAGTGCTTCGGTGCGCTCCCGGGATCCGAACCAGCGAACCCTGGGCCGCCGCAGCGGAGCGCGCGCACCCAACCGCTTGCGCCACCGGGCCGGCCCCTTGTTGAGGATTTTTGCATCGATGTTCATCAGTGATATTGGCCTGTAATTTTCTTTTTTGTGTTGTCCTTGTCTGGTTTTGGTATCAGGGTAATGTCAGCTTCGTAGAATGAGTTAGGGAGCTTCCAACTCTCCTCAATTTTTTGGAAGAGTTTGAGAAGGATAGGTATTAAGTCTTCTTTGAATGTTTGGTAGAATTCACCAGGGAAGCTGTCTGGTCCTGGACTTTTATTTTTGGGGAGGTTTTTGATTACTGTTTCAATCTCCTTACTGGTGATTGGTCTATTCAAATTCTCTACTTCTTCTTGATCCAGTTTTGGAAGGTTGTATGATTCTAAGAATTTATCCATTTCTTCCAGATTGTCAAATTGGTTGGCATATAGCTTTTCATAGTATTCTCTTATAATCTTTTGTATTTCTGAAGTTTCTGTTGTAATTTCTCCTCTTTCATTTCTGATTTTACTTATTTGTGCCTTCTCTTTTTTTCTTGGTGAGTCTAGCTAAAGGTTTGTCAATTTTGTTTATCTTTTCAAAGAACCAGCTCTTGGTTTTATTAATTTTTTCTATTGTTTTTTTGGTCTCTATTTCATTTATTTCTGCTCTGATTTTTATTATTTCCCTTCTTCTACTGATTTTGCACTTTGTTTGTTCTACTGTTCCCAATTCCTTTAGGTGCATGGTTAGATTGTTTATTTGACATTTTTCTTGTTTGTTGAGATAGGCCTGTATTGCTATAAACTTCCCTCTTAGAACCGCTTTTGCTGTATCCCATAAATTCTGGGATGCCGTATTTTCATTTTCCTTTGTCTCCAGGTATTTTTTGATTTCTTCTTTCATTTCTTCGTTGACCCAGTCATTGTTCAGTAGCATTTTGTTTAATCTCCACGTATTTGTGGCTTTTCTGATTTTCTTCCTATAGTTGATTTCTAGTATCATAGTTGTGGTCAGAAAAGATGCTTGGTATTATTTCAATCTTCTTAAATTTATGGAGACTTGTTTTGTGGCCTAATATGTGATCAATCCTGGAGAATGTTCCATGTGCATTTGAAAAGAACATGTATTCTTTGGTTTTTGGATGGAATGCTCTGTATATATCAACTAGGTTCATCTGTTCTAGTGTGTCATTTAAGGCCAATGTTTCCTTATTGATCTTCTGTTTGGATGATCTATCTGTTGGTGTAAGTGGAGTGTTAAAGTGCCCTACTATTATTGTGTTACTGTCTATTTCTGTTTTTATGTCTATTAATAATTGCTTTATATATTTAGGTGCACATACATTGGGTGGGTAGATATTTACAAGTGTTATATCCTCTTGTTGGATTGTTCCCTTGATCATTATGTAATGCCCTTCTTTGTCTCTTTTTACAATTTTTGTTTTAAAGTCTATTTTGTCTGATATGAGTACTGCTACCCCAGCTTTCTTTTCATTGCCATTTGTGTGGAGTATCTTTTTCCATCCCTTCACTTTCAGTTTGTGAGTGTCTTGAGGTCTGAAGGGTGTCTCTTGTATGCAGCATATATATGGGTCTTGTTGTTTTATCCAATCAGCCACTCTATGCCTTTTAATTGGAGCATTTAGTCCATTGACATTTAAAGTAGCTATTGATAAGTATGTACTTACTGCCATTTTTAAACTTTTTTTTTTCTCAGTTTTAGTAGTCCTTCTCTGTTCCTTTCTTCTTCTATACAGAATTGATGGTCTCTTTAGTCTGACCTCTGTCTGAAAGCTCTACTCTTTAACTCCCCTCCTCCCTCCTTTTATGTTTTTGATATCATATCTAATCTCTATTTTGTGCATTTGTATCCATTACCCTCTTATCATGGAAAGAGATAATTTTTCCTATTTGGGGTCTTCTCTTTTCCCCTTAAATCAGTCCCTTTAACATTTCTTGTAGCACTGTTTTCTTGGTGACAAACTCCTTTAATTTTTGCTTGTCTGGGAAATTTTTGATATCTCCTTCCATTTTGAATGATAACCTTGCTGGGTAGAGTATTCTTGGCTGTAAGTTTTTTCCTTTTAGCACTTTAAATATATTGTGCCATTCTCTTTTAGCCTGTAAGGTTTCTGCTGAGAAGTCAGCTGATAGTCTTATGGGGTTTCCTTTGTATGTAACTTGACTTTCTCTTGCAGCTTTTAGGATTCTCTCTTTATCTTTAATTCTGGACATTTGGATTATGATGTGTCTTGGTGTGGGCCTCTTTGGGTTTATCTTGTTTGGGGCTCTCTGTGCTTACTGTACCTGGATGTCCATTTCCTTCCTTAGGTTAGGGAAGTTTTCATCTATTATTTCTTGAAAGAGATTCTCTGCCCCTTTGTCTCACTCTTCTCCTTCCGGGACACCTACAACACGGATGTTAGTGTGCTTGATGTTGTCCCAGAGGTCCCCTAGACTGTCCTCACTCTTTTTAATTCTTTTCTCTTGTACCTGTTCATCTTGGGTAATTTCTTCTAGTCTTTCGTCCAGCTCACAGATCCGTTCTTCTGTATCCTCTACTCTGCTTTTGAGTCCCTCTAATGAATTTTTCATTTCCAGTATTGTATTCTTCATTTCTGATTGGTTCTTTTTTATATCTTCCATTTCTTTGTTGACCTCTCACTGAGTTCATCTATTCTTCTCCCCAGATCAGTGAGCATCCTTAACACTCTTAGTTTGAACTCTCTGTCAGGTAGGTTGCTCATTTCTGTTTCACTTAGTTCCTTTTCTGGGGTTTTGTCCTGTTCCCTAACTTGGAATATATTCCTTTGCCTCTTTCCCTGTGCTTGTGTCTATGTATTAGGTAGGTCAGATATGTCTCCTGGTTTTGGATAGGTGACCTTATGTAAGTGACGGCTTAGGAGGCCTACAGTGTGCTTCCCTCAGTTCTCAATGTTCCAGGGGTGACCCCTATGTGGGCTACGTGTGTCCTTCTGTTGTGGCCTGTTTGTTCTCCCTGTAGGCACCCAGAGAGGCCGAGTTATGCTCCTGGCCAGCTGTTGTAATGCTCAGCTGCTTGTAGTTGTTGTGGGCCCTTCAGTCTCTTTATCAGGTGTGGGGAGCCCCGGCACAGTTGGCTGCAAGTTCTAATACCACATTTGTGTTGCAGTATTTCTTTTAAGTGAGTAGGCCCCCAGTGTGGCAGGTTGTTAGGCTCAGGGGCTTACAATTGCTATAAGCCTCCAGCCTTTAGGTCTCTTGTCAGCTCTCTGAGGATTGCAGCTGGGTGGGGCTGGCCTCAGGCACGGGAGCACCCAATTGTTTCAGGCTTTGGAAGGTGGAGCAAACCCCCTATGTGGGTCTTTGAGAAGAACAAGTCTTCTGCAGCTGACAAGCCCTGCCGCCCACAGGTCCACACACACAGTCAACACAGTCCTGCCCTATGTGCGCGCCCCGACCTCCGAAGTGGACCCAGTCTCTCCACAGCGGGAGCCCCACAGACTCCGCCACTGCCCCACACTCTCCACCCGCTCCTTGTGCACACCCTGCACAGTCGGCTCAGTTGCCAGGCTACAGAGAATCCAGCCACCAATCTATGCAGGCCCACAAGTTGCCTGAGGGCTTGTAGTTGGGTGGGGCCAGTCTCTAGGGTGGGCTGCCTGCCCTGGCTGAGCTGGATTAAATCGGTGCTCTAGCGGGTGGGGCAGACCCTGGGCTAGCAGGCCCCAGGGAGAACTCCAATGGTGTCTGTGTCAGCACGCCTACACCAGGCCACAACAATGGCCGCCGCCAATGTCCCAGTCCCTCCAGAGGTCTCACCTCTCACCGAGATGCTCACAGGGCCTGTCAGGTGAGTCTCTTTTCACCAAAGCACTGTGCACCTTTCTTTCTGGTGATTTTAGGTTGCTTTCTGAAATGGGTGAGTTTGCGCGTGGGCTCTTTAAGAACCGGTTTTAGTTTCTTTGTGAACCGGGTTTTCTGGGGGTGCTCCCCAATGCTTTAGTAGCAGGCACAGTCAGATATTATGCCGCTGGTCTCGATTGTGCTGGGTCCACAAAATGCCCACAGCGGGGGCGCTCCCCGGCTCAGGGCCCCGCGCCTCCAGGGAGGCTGCGGACCAGTGCTCTGCTCCCCGCGGCCATGAGGCGCTGCGGCTTGTGAAGGCAGTGTTTCTCCTCTCCAGAAGGGAGTCTCTGCCTCTTCCACCTCAGTTAGGATTGTCCGTTGTTGCAGGAGTTCCTCTTATCCAGTTTTCAGTTCTGTCTCAGGGGTAATTTTTCCACGAGTAGTTGGAAATTGGCTGTGTCCACGGGAGGAGGTGAGTTCTGAGTCTGCCCATGCCGCCATCTTGACTTCGAACTTAGAGAAATTGTTCTTGATTTGAGGGACATCTGGGGTCATATGACATCTTGGCATTGCTAGGCTAGGGCCCAGACATGCTTCTGCCAGGCCACTGTCTGGTACTACAGGATCCCATCTGGCAAGATGCATGCTGCTTCTGCAGGGCCCTGTCCCTTCCCACAGGCAGCAGCAAAATCACCAAGGAGTAGCTCAAAAATAGAGGGAGTCCAGTTAAACATAATTGTCTTATCTTGTGATTGTGATGTAGCCTATAAAAGCCACACAGATGGAAGCAATATAGGGTGCAATTATCCATAGTGAGTGCCAAGAGTGCTCTTATAGCTTGATCTTATATTATTTAACTTCATATGAATTAAATATGTGCACTAAAGGATGTATGCATGTACTAATGAAAGGCAAAATCACGATGTGAATTTGGTAAGTTTTTTTTGTTCAGAGACTAAAGATAGGAGAATATCTTGAGATATTTGAGTGTCAGACATTTGATTACCTCAAGTTAGATGTTTGCATCAGAATTTTAGTAGAAGCCCTACCCCAATAAAGGTTATAATCAGTATGGACTCAAACTTCTGTCTCTAGCCATATCCCTAATAGAGACAAGTTAGCTCAACGAAATTCCCAGAGTCAGTTTTTCCATTTGGAGAAACGTAACTTAGTTTTAAGTATCATTTCTAAACAATTTTCTGTAAAAGTAATTCTCTGTAAATACCTAGCTGTAAATGACAGTAGAGATAAATAGATAAATCTGTAAATGATAATAGAGAACATGGGCCAGTTCATGAAGCAGAAGGTAAGAGACCAATACGGCAGCGAGAAAGTAATAATAATAACACAATAAAGAATAAACACGAGAGAGTAAAGAGATCTGAGCATGATCAGGAGATGTTTCCAGTCACTCTAGGCTCATAGTGTCACCTTGTCTCTTTGAGGAGGACTTCAGTTACATGATGGCTATGTTACTATTTGTAATAATAACAGTACTAGTAGTACTGGTCAAAAATTTTTTTCTATGTTGTTAGAATTTCAGATATCTTGAGTTTTGCCTGTGAGTATATTTTGATGTGATTTCTTACCAAAAAGCTTTGCTTAGTAAACTTGTGTCAATAGATCATTTCTACTTCTGCCAATGCTTTAGTATGAAATTCTAATAAATTTAGCAGGTCTTCACATGGTAAGACTTGGTGCCTAACTTGGAATGTTAATGTGAGTATTAGAGATACATTTTTCCATAACAAGACTCTCTCTCTATGCACTGTGAGGGCAAACAAACAAACAAACAGGAATGAGGAAGAAGTGATCCAGATCCAGAGTAGTGATTCTCCACATTAGTAGAAGTTAATAGAAAAGGAGTTTTAATGAAGCTCAAGTTAGGGGAGGAAATAGTTTCTCTTATTGTTTAATAAGATCTAAAAGTTGTGCTTTCAAGTTGCTGTGGATCTTCTTTGAAGAACTAATGAGTTCTATTGGCAGGAGATGAAGCTTTTTTTTGTAAGACAGAGAAATAAGCAAACAAATATACAAAGAAAAACAATAAAAGTGAAAACATGCAGCAAACCAAAGCAGAAGCTTATCCTGGTGCCTTCCTTGGTCTACTTCATTCTCAAAGTCCTAGCTTCCCTTTCCGATTACCTGGAGGAAGAAACAAGTGGGAGATAAAAATGCTATGGTCTGTCTCAGGAGCTGCAAACATTTATAAGACATCAGAGGAGAAGGAAAGCATGCTGACTGTTGGGGAAGGGCTTCAGCCCAGAAAGGAAGGGAGGTGAAGACTTACAAAAGAAAGAAAGAATGAATTAACTGAGGCACTGGTTTGGGTGGAGGTGAGGTGAGAGGCAAAGTGGGTCCGTATGGCGAAGGCTCCGTGGAGGAATGACCAGATGAGGAAAGCCCATGAGAGGATCATGTTGAAAGTCTGGGCGGTCAAGCCCCATGCTCAGGAATAACTGTAGTTGGACTGAATTTGAGGACATAGCATTATTCATCCTCAGCCTCCCCTCTCAATAGTTTAAATTTGTGTTTAGTCATTAGTACCATGGAGAGGAAGAACTGATTGAAGCTTCTTCAAAGTTGTGCGTGTCTATCTTCTGTCAGGGCCACTCCTTGAGAAATTTTGGTGTGAATGATGGAGAGGCAAAAGGAGTTACTGGTGAAGACTAGCCAAACTCAAGAACAGCATGAACCTAACTAGCCTCTCCAGAAAGCCACAGACATTTATAGAACATGAGTCTTATGAGTTAAAGGTATGAGTCTAGGAATATCATATATTAAGCACCTATCCCAATGTTAGGAAAACTACAGGTGCTTAACAATTAGTAATAATTATTATTACCCACTAGAGCTGAGGGCAGAGTATATCTTGGAGAGTTCGTATAGAGAAATGGGCTAGAGACTGTAGTTTAAATTTCTGAGGACTAGTCCTCTTGCCCAGGTTCACATACACACACCCTGAAACATGAAACCACAGCCACGTGATTTAATAATGTCTCACATTTGACATGTTACAATGTACTTTCACCTACATTATCTCACCTTGAGATTACCTTGGGAACTGGTATAATTATCTTAAATTTACTACTAAAGAATTTGGTTCAAGAAGGTCATGTAACGTTTCTAAAGAAATTTTTATGATTTAATATGTGCGACACAAAATAAGTATAAATGATTTTTTGCGTCAGATTTGCTACATATTTGTGAATAATTTAAAGAAAAAAACTGATGTGTGTTTGGTAACACCTTTTTAGAATAAATTTGAACATCTATGGTTGAAGTGTTCAAAAAAGAACATCAATCACTGTGGGATAAATTACTTGAATGGATTATGGAGAAAAGTTCTGATTTTTGTGCAAGGTGTGCGTTTTAGACTGAGGACATTTTTTCTCAGGTATCTGAAATCAAACATAGTTCCCCGGGGCCGGCCCCATGGCTTAGTGGTTAAGTGCACGCGCTCCGCTACTGGCTGCCCAGCTTTGGATCCCAGGCGCTCACCGACGAACCGCTTGTCCTGCCATGCTGAGGCCGCGTCCCACATACAGCAACTAGAAGGATGTGCAGCTATGACATACAACTATCTACTGGGGTTTTGGGGAGAAAACGTGAAAAAAAAAAGGAGGAGGATTGGCAATAGATGTTAGCTCAGGGCTGGTCCTCATCAGCAAAAGAAAAGAGGAGGATTGGCATGGATGTTAGCTCAAGGCTGATCTTCCAAAAAAAGAAAACATAGTTCCCAAACCCTGAGGCTTGTTTTCTTTTTGAAGACCACCTTCTCTTCCGTATGAGGAATTCATATTCTTTCCAGTAACATTAGTTTTACCCTATGTCAATCAAACTAATAACCTTGGCCTTGTCATGCTAAGAGAATTGCCTTAAGCACTCTGCATAGCTTCTCTACATTGACTATCAATAAATGATGTCTCTGCCCTGCTCGATTCCCTAAAGTTGGGAAGATGGGGCATGAAATAACAACAGCCAACCACCTCTCTAAGTGCTTTACATATAACTCTTTAATCCTCACAACACACCTACGAGAACAGGTACTATTACTAACCCCGCTTTACAGATAAAAAGTTGAGGCATAGAGAGGTTAAATAATCTGCCCAAGTTTACCTACTAGATAACAGAGCTGAGAGAGAGACCCAGACATTCTGGCTCCACCTGCTTGCAACACCACGGTGGTAAAAGTGAAAATTTGGGTTCATCCTCACAGAGAAGAGGTTATTAAGGCTGAGATGGGAGAGAGAGCATGGGAATGAAGAGTAAGCAGAAAATGCAAAAATCAATTCTTAGAAAAATACGACAAAACCTGCAGACTGGCAACTTCCGTGAAGTGAGAGGGTGAGGAAGCCAATGTGTCTAGTTTGGAAACAGGAATAATAATGGAACCACTGATTGAAATGGGGGGCAAATGTCTTGTGAGGAAGGAAAAAAATGACACCAGCTTGATCCTCAAGTATATTTTGAGTATATCCTATTTCTCTCTTCATTAGAAGAAATTCAATTTAATGGATGAACAGAGGGAGAGAGGGGAAAGGAGAGTGTTTCAAAGCATAAGGTTAAAGTCATCACAGCCTGACAGAATCTTAAAAATCAAAAGGTAAGCCAGAATAGCAGGTATTTGAGACTTACTGTTAGAAACAATTTTATTTTAAACACATGTGCTTTCTTAATGATACTGCTAGCTTGGTGGCTGTGCAGCCCACCTTCAGCAGGAAGTGCTGATTTGCTTAATTCTATTAAGCCTGTAAGAAAGGTAAATCTGTCTCCTGAACTTAAAGGGCCTCTGCTCCAAAGTAAGTTTGACATCGGCCAATAATCACCCTGACATTCCTGTGGCTTTGGCTGCTCTTGAAGCTGCTGAGTGGCATGAAGAGAAGAGGCTAAGTGAGAAAGCCTAGTTATAGCAATGGCCCACCCTGGCAGTGCTCAGAAGGAATAATAGTCTCCAAACAGCACAAGCAGAGATGCTGCCCATTGTGCTCCACCACGTTGGGTGCCCTTGAGGTGAGAGTTGGGAAAGCTCTCGAAGCCAACAGTGGCAAAGGGGATGATGTGCTTCCTAAAGCATGTCTGAATCAAAGGAGTTCATTGTGAGATTGGCTTTTGAAGACTGCGTGCTTTACAAAAGCAAACTATGAGAACAAACTATGAGCAGATCCAAAGAGTAGGGATCACATTTTGATCACCATTTTATCTCCAAAATCCCACAAGGCCTGGCCCTTAGCAAATGGTCCCTAAACACATGGTGTTATTAGAAGCTTCCTTCTGTGAAGGGTGATCATTCCAGTTTGCAGAGGAGAGTCTTGGTTTGCCTTTTGATCCTAGGGTCCTGTTCAGTTAGCATATGTTCAAGAATTTTAATTTTTTCCAAATATTATTAAAATTTGTATAAAAACAAGTCAGGATAGTTCTGGTAGAGCTCTACTTTATTTCCAGATCCTGTCATTTTCTTACTGGCAATACGTATGAGACACATATGCACTGAACGATGACCAGCAATAACCTCTCTCTCTCCTTTTAATTTTTTTATCCTTTCCAGATTCAAGGAGAATGTGCAGGGCATTCAGTTATGAGCTGCTAACTCTTTTTGTCCTGATGGTGGTGGAGGAAGTATTAGATGCTGCTCCCCACCAGCCACTTAGACTAATAGTCAGTTGTGTTGCAGCCTGTGGGGCCTGAAAGATACATAAAGCCACCAGGATCCTAGAAAGAAGGGTCATTGATATATACACATATATATCACATATGTGTAGAAAATAGAGACTGGGCAGTCCAGTCTTAAATGTATAGCAAGTAGTTTGAATGTTCTTGCTACAGTGATGTCATCTACCAATTGTAGATCTACAGCTATTTATTATATTGTTTGTTAATACTCTTTGAACTTTGCAATAAATCCTTCCATCATCAATGACCTCAAAAAAAAAAAGTGCATGTTTAACTTAAAAACAAAAATATGTAGAGCCAGCCATGATGGTCTAGGGTTAAAGTTCGGCACTCTCACCACTTTGGTGGCCTGAGTTCACTTCCTGGTTGCAGAACCATGCCACCCGTCTGTCAGTTGCCGTGCTGTGGCAGTGGCTCACATAGAAAAACTGGAAGGACTTACAACTACTTACAGCTAGGATGTACAACCATGTACTGGGGCTTTCGGGAGGGAAAAAAAAAAAGAGGAAGATGGGCAACAGATGTTTAGCTCAGGGCGAATCTTTCTCCGCAAAAAAAAGAAAAGGCAATTAAAAAAAATAAATATGTACTAAGTTTTCCATTCATTCTCACAAAGGCCAGAATGATGTCACTGACCAGATGAAGACTAGAGGACCAAAAAATCTTCTAGGAAGTCAGCAGCATCAACCAAAATTGTTATTTTAGGAAGACTGCCAAAAAAGAAAAGTTTTACATATGCAACCACAGAAAGTGTGTCTGCATATCACTCTTTGAAGCATGAGTTTTCATTTAGATCAACTTACTGTTGGTTTAAGTTAACGTTGCTCACTTTCAATTCCAAGATTTTGTGTATGCATGAAGCAGAAAGTGATAGAAGAAAATGCGGTGGCTCCATTAGCAGCAGAACTTCTCAGGTTTAAAGGACATCAGCTTTGTATCAGCAGATGCTTCAAATTGAGAATCAGTAGTTCCAGTAACGATTCTTTTTTCTTTTCCATATGGTTGCTGGAATCAAAGTAAAGTGTTGGGAATTTATTCTCTCAAAGGTAAAATGTCTCATATCATTATGAATATTAAAAGTGCAACACTGAAGTTATAGTATTTGTTTTTGTGGTGATAATATGGATAGAAAATTTTCTGGAACACGTCACCATGGTGACAACTATGTTCTCACTAAATTAAGAAACCTGTGGAGAAGAAATACGCTTGGAATTGGCTGTGGTGCGCAAAAAATTCATAACTTCATCCAAATAAGCTGTAACATTCTACCAATTGAAATTGAAGCTACGGTGGTCAAAATCTGTATATAAATTTCTGTATATGTACACAATTGGAATAACTAAACTTTTGTGATAAAACTAATATTGAATAAAAAATTTTCAGCATGGCAGTATACTCTTTCTTTCTTTCATCAGTAAGATTTTCGGAATGTTTGGGCTTTTGAATAACTACTTTATGAATCAACCTTAATGTCCTACAATGATATTGATATTTTTGTAAATGATTTCTCCAAATTTTGATCGAATTTTGTTCAAAATCAGCTGGAAACTTTTAAGCAAGGTATTCAACAAATGGTTAGCAAATTGAAATTGTTGAAAACAGTATCTTGCAAACAGGAAGACATTTATCTTTACAAAAGCAATAGAGAGCTGAAGAAATTAAAGAATGAGATCACAATGAGTGTATGAAATTTAGTGTGGAAACTGCATAACAGCTTTGGAACATCTGACTTGTGGGAAGAATTAGTTGATAGATCTCCTATTTTTAATTGAATAAATTTATGTCCTGTATTGGAACAGAATAAAATTGAGAAGGCCTACAATTTTGCAGCATCTAAATTTGGTGTAACTTTCAGGTAAACCATAGAGACAATTTATTTGACGAATGTTTTCTTATAAAAATATTTATTGAAGGAAACTACTCTAAATGGAAGCAGAAAAGCAGTGCCTGTGAAAATATTTGGGCTGAAATATTTACAAATTTCAGTACAAAATAAATTAGACCTGAGAATCTATTTCATCTAGCAGAATTTATTTGGAGATTAGCAGCTCCCTCAGCACATTTAGACAGAATATTTTCTCACCTCTTTCACAAAAAAATATTTAGTGAAGATGCCAAAGATTTCAAATTTTTTAATATAGAATTCTAATTCAAAAATATTGCAGATAATTTTATGGAAAAAATAAAAATGGTAAGTCCGTATCTTAGAAAGCACATTCCTCTGGTTCCAGACATGGTATTAGAGATAGATTCAGTTAAGGAACTGATCAAAGTATGTGAACATGCGCCAGGAATATGCCTTTTCTAATAGTTTATATAATCAATAGACTCTTTTAACCTTCTTTAATGTATACAAATATATATTAGTTTTATCTTTAAGAAAAAACTTCAGTTTTGAATAGAATTGCTTTGTAGGTCCATGAAGATAATACAACAAAATTTCAGACAAAAAAATTTTAGAACAATAAATAAACTTTCCAAAATTTATATAAACTTAATTATTTTTGGTGTTCACTTTCACTCTCAAATGTCTCCCATAAGTTTTATGCGCATCCTTTTGGGCATCCAGATAAGCTTCTAATCTCTGAACAACAACTATAACTTTTCTTCTTAGAGATGGTGGTATTTAATGCAAATCTAATATTCATATTAATTTATAAGAGAATATTGTGACAATAGAAGAGTTCCTAAAGTTTCCAAGGACAAGAGGTAATAATGTTAAACCAAGTTTTAGTCCATGAGAAATTCAGTGACCTCAACATTGTGACAGAGGCATAATCACCATAGAAAATACAGCTGTTAGTAAGCGTGAACCCTTGGTGGCTGGTAAATGTGGTTGGGTGAAATTTATGAGGTGGTGTTTCTCCACTTCCTGTTCAATTTTTTTTGGACAGGTCACCGGTGCCTCAGCTGCTGCGTTTCAGTGACTGCAGTGTAGTTTTGAGTGGCAGTGAAATTGTGACGCTATTGGGCAGTGAGATAGTGTCAGCACAGTGGCGATGAATCAGTCTGAGATTTTTTCTTACTGTATCAGATTACAAATCACTTCATGGGATTTAAAGACTACTTATTCCTTGGTGGGCTTTTAGGTTCCCAGAAGAAGACAATCTTTTCATTTGCACAACTGTTTGCAATAATTGAGAAGATAGTTTGATCTTCATTTTATATTTTAAAGTAAGGAATGATACATATTTATTCTATACAGTAAAGAGCATGCTTTGATATCTGCATTTAGGACTGAAAAGGGAAAGCCATAGCCCTTCTCTGTGCCTGGTGGGACAAAGTGAGACATTTACTAGGTTATCCCCCACCTCTGCTTGCCGTGTTTCCTTAGTAAACACAATCCCCTTTTAAAATCTTGGTGACAATGCCATCTCCAAATCCACAACTAGAATTTGGAAGATAGCTCACCCACCACTTTATTTCCAGCTTAATCACTGAGTAGTCACAGGCGTGAGCTGACAAAATCTTGCCGCCTTGAGTGGAAGCACATCATGGTTGCAGTGTGTCATAGGGCCAAAGACGTGATGTACGCCAGAGCGTCAGCTTTTCCCAGACTAGACTCAACCACGGGCCGTGAATGAGTCACACACACCTACCACAAGGGAAAGCTTTCCTGGGCCCGTGAAAAGGAGAACATTCGAATTAGACATAGTTTCACTTATTATATAGTACACATGATCCCTCTTCACCTTTAATTTTCTTTACCCATGTTGCTAATCAAAATAACAAAACAACACATTGCAGCAATACGTGTTACTGCCCTAGAAAATAAATCTGATAATGATGGCTCCTCAGATTATTAATTAAAATAATAATGATAGTGGTAAATAATATAATAATAATAGTAACACTGATATATTCCAGGCATGATGCTCCGCATTTCACATATCATTGACAACTGATTCTTTAAGATCAATACTGTTATTATCTCCATTTTACAGATGAGGAACTAAGGCACAGAGATGTTAAGTCATTTGCTCAAGGTCACACAGCTACTAAGTGGGAGGACAGGGAATTGAACGAAGGTGCCTAGATCCCAAGGTCATGCTCATAATCACAGGCTATACAGTCTTGTATTACATTGGGTTCACATCCCTGGAAGAAATCCTATTTCAATATGGTGAACTGCCTTTTCAGTATTTCATTTAAGTTTGCTAACACTGTGTTAAGTTTTTCCCGTTGTTGATAAGGGATAATGTTCTCATTTTTTGTGTGGGTTTTGCTTTTTTTGTGTTTGTGCACGTATGTGATAATTTTTCTTTTTTATTTTCTAGTTTAGTCAGATTTTATTAGTGTTTTACTACTTTGATAAAATAAGTAAGAAGTTTTTCCATATTTTCTATGTCTTAGGACAAATAAAAAAGCATTTAACCTTTAAAAGATTGAAAAAAAGCTAAGCATAAAATTCTTTGAATCTGGAACTTTGCCTTGGAATTAATGAGTACACAGCTATGCAAGTTGTCCTCTTACAATTTTTTAATATCTTCCATATTAATTTAAATTACAAATATTTATGAGACCCTGCTACACCTCCGAGGTGTTAGGTTATGGATGTGTTAGGTTATGGATAAATAAAATGAATAAGACAAAGCCCTGAGAATTAGGAAGTTTATTATGAATTCAGTTTTTATATATCCTCTTTTTGACTTCTAACATTGTGTTGTTTTAATTTCTTAACTAGAATTTAAGCAAAATTTCGTTTTGTTTTATTTTACTTTTCCCCAAGAATCAATTCTCAGACTCATTTATTAATTTTAGTCTTTATTTCCTTTTTTCTACTTTATCAGTAATTGACTGGGGTTTTCATTTATTTATTTTCTCCTAAAAAAGATTTTTTTAAATTTCAAACTTTTTGGCTAAATGCTTAATTGCCTTCTTTTTAAATAATACAATCCCATAAATCAACACAATTATTTCTAAATATAACTTTGGTTGCATCCTATACATCTTGATATTAATGTCCTTATTTTTATTGACATTAGATTGCGTTTATATTTTTTCCTCTTATTGTCCCCGTTGTATGAAAAATATTTAAGTACATAGCAAGACAATAGGATGTTTATGTTTACAACTTTGCTTTTAAGTTTGGAATATGTCTGTATAGTGGTCAAACGTTACCTAAAAACTTCTGTTATTTAGAATTTGTGGAGAATTTCAGTATGTTTCATGACCGTACATAAATATGGTATATTTGTTTGTAGGGTTCAATGTTTTATACTTCTTAATCTATTAGCATTATGTTAATCAAATCCTTTGTCATTAATTTTTTTTATCACATTTGACCCAAACTCATAGATAGCAATATTAATTTATAGCACTACAGGGTTTTTTCAGTCAATATATTCTTGCCTGTATCAACATTTGTCTTCATTATGAATTCTGTTATCAGAATAATGTGATCCTTCTTGTCTCTTTAGCCTGTATGCCGTGAATTTCACTTTATTGGATCTTAATACAGCCGTGTCTGATATCTATTTTTATTTGCCCACTAAGCCATTATTATCAAATATTCAAACAGTCAACTTTTTGTACTCATTTTGTTATCATATATCTCTCGTAAGCAGCCTGCAGCTGAATTTGTTTGTTAAATAAATTGCCTTGTCCTCTATTGAAGGAGGTTAAATAACTTATATTCGGTGTTATTGGTGAGGTTTGTTTTTCTGTCATCTTAATGGAGTACTTTCTTTTTGTTTTGTAAACCTTGTTTCTATTTTCCTTTCTGTCTTTTTACGATATGATTGATGTTTTCTTTGTTTGTATCTTCCAGTAAAATTCTGTGAGTGTTTATCTTTAGGTTTCTCAAATCAACTCAAACAAATATTTCTTTAAAAAATCAAAGCAAGAAAGAAAATATATGACTTCTGATTTTTTAAGATTTGGAATTTGGGGTTTTTTACTCTTTTCCCCTCTTGTAACCAGTTATAAATTTTTATAAGTTTAATCAAGAATTATAGATTTCCACAAATGTTGTGAAATGTTAATGTTTTAAAATTATGGTATTTACACTCGAGTTTTTAATTATAGTTCTAGTAATTATTTATTCTTACTTCCTTTACTTAACTGATTGCAGTGTTTAGTGCATTTTTTTCTTTTTTTTCTGCCATGAATGTTTTGCTCTTTAGCATAACTGGAATATATTGTTAAGAAATTTTTCCAGAAATATTTATGGGTGACTTATTTCCTTTGCTCTTATACATCTGAGGATATTTTTCTGTGGCTTCTACATATTGAATGTGTATTAAATTATGCAAATATAAGGTCCATAAAATCATTCCATTTAATTACGACATTTAGTGTTATGGGGAATTTTGAGATCAGCTCAATTTCTGTGAGTTGTAGATAACCTGTTCTTTTATCTGTTTAGATTTTTTAAATTATTTAATCTTAAAATTTTTAAATGCTGCCACTACATATCTAAGATATGGGTATCTTGTTATTCTTTTTTGGCTTGGGTTAAAAATCTATTCTCCCTTCAATTCAGAACATCTCTTTAATCATGTTTGATAACTGTTTTTTGATTTATCTGCTTCTATTCTTTCTTAAATTGAGTATGTTGGTCCTAAATTTTACATGCTTTCTGTATCGTTTTGTCTCTTACTTGTTCTCATTATTTTCATGTAATCTTTATATTATGGAAAATTTTCTCAAATTTGCTTCTATGTTACTGATTCAATTTTCTGCATAATTCTTTTTACTGCATTCAGTTAACTTTGTATTTCTGTTAATATGATGATACTTTTATTATATTCTTTTTATAGTATTCTTTTAAACTTTTAAATATTTTTCTCATTTCAGTTCAAACTGCATGTCAATTAGCTAAAAATTAATTACTTTCTGACATATTTTCATTAGCGCTCTTGTGTCTTCATAGAAAACACTATTTTATTAAAAACCCAAAGCAGCTAGTTTATTGTTTTTCCATTTTCATAGGTAAATTACCTTAACTGTATGACTTCCCTAAGAGTCCTCAGGGTAATAATTAGTATCCGGCTCTGTGAATGCGAAGAGGAGAATTTAGAAATCCAAGCGGTTTTTGTGTATCAGAATTAAAAGGAGAACTCTTAAAAAATTAGCTTCTATGCTCCCACTCATTGACCCCCTGATACAGTAGGTCTGTGGATGGGCCCAACCATATTTTGTGTTTGTTTTGTTTGTTTGTTTTTACAGATCCACGGATGATACTTATACTGAGGTAAATTTGAGTATCACTGGACTAAAGAATATTAAGCTCCTCATAGAAGACATGCACTTGGAAACTATATTCTCCCATCTCTCTCCTGTATGCCACCCTTCAAAGATGGTTTTATATGCCTCAGGTTTTAAGGTAGAAATATACTTCAGCCCACCCATCACTCTCTTTGAAACTAATGACATGAGCTCTTTAATTCCCAAAAAATAATTAGCTGCCACCTCTCCCTAGATTTGACAGCATTTCCCTCCACATTAGCACTTCTTGTGCTCTTGAGAGACTACAGAAATACAGTAGCTACCTTCTGTTGAACATTTAATCTTTGTACACATTCTCTCATTTAATCATCCTAACAACTCTAAGAAGATATGTAGCATTATCCTCATTTTGAAGACGAATTAAAAGGGACCTAGAGAGGTTAAACAAGTATATTCAAGATCACACAACTGGTGAAGTCAGAATAAGAAGACAGATCATTTAACTTCAAAATCTAGTGTCTTACCCACTGCACCACATGGTAAAATGACGCCCTGAAGAAAAAATGAAACACTTCCCTACAACTCTCAGGGCTTCCTCTTCCTTCACTGTTAGCAAGAACACAATCTATTGGGCCCCTGGCAGTGTGGTGAAAGAGGACTTAATGGAAAGAAGCCAACATACAGTATTGAAGAAAAGGAAAGAATGGGTGCTTGGCTACACAGATGCAGATGGTCTTCAAAAAAGAAATCAATTTTCAAGAGCAAATGGTTATTAAAGTGTAACCAACCTCAAAAGAATTTGGAGAGGAAAATCGTTATATGTGAACAGATTATGCTCTTTATCTCTCATGCAAATATTTGGCACTGGGAAAGAGGCCAAGTGTAACATCTGTAAACAGTTTGGCACTGTCCATTGCAGTCTCAATCAACAGTACCATGTGAAAGTTTGTCCTGTTGTCGCTCATCTCAATCTTTTAGAAAGATTTTTCTTCAGATGCATGAAACATGTGAGAGGTCAGGTCACAGTGGGAATTTTCTCTCAGGAGGCAAATGTTTCGCATATCCATTGAAACCTATGATATCAGTAAGTAAGGGAGTTAAAATACTGACAGATGGAATAAAGATGGAAAAGAGGGGGCTGGCCCAGTGGCAGAGCAGTTAAGTTCACGTGCTCCACTTCAGCAGCCTGGGGTTGACAGGTTCAGATCCTGGGCGTGGACCATGCACTGCTTGTCAAGCCGTGCTGTGGTGGCATCCCATGTAAAGTAGAGGAAGATGGGCATGGATGTTAGCCCAGGGCCAATCTTCCTCAGCAAAAAAAAAGAGGAGGATTGGCGATGGATGTTAGCTTAGGGCTAATCATCCTCACACACACAAAAAAAGATGGAAAAGAAATATTGCTGAAGCAACTAGCTAAAAAATGAAAAATTTAATCAAACATGTTATTTGACATCATATGCACAATATAGAAATTATTGTCTGGATTTTAAAATATTTCTTTTAAATTAAATTTAAAATAAATCACTCAGTACTATAATCACATCCTTTTATAAAAAAAAAAGAAGAAAGGACAAAATGAACTCAAGATGATTTAAGCCACAATGGTGTATCAATTCATACCTCTTATTGAATAAGTAAAATGAAATGAAGCCAATTAAACCTCTGATGTTATATACATTTTTGTTAACCTTTTATCTAGTTGTTCTGGTGTCTAGTCAAAATAATTATAGTCCAAAAATGTCATGATTTTACAAATTACAAATTTACTTTGACATGCTTTGGTTGATTTTATTTTTTCTTATATGCCCAGAATGATAGTACCTCCCAAAAGTTTAAGCATAACATGGGAAGGTCAGAAGTTGTCTAAGACCTATTAATATGGATGCATGGAGTCTTTGAGTATGATTTCTGGAAGACAGTAAAGGGAAACAGGTATGGATATTTTGAAAGATGACTCCCCAGTTGGTTCTGATGAGCTCGCACATTGGAGGCACTCTGATCTAGTCAGATATCTTTACTTTACAGCTGAGGAAGTGGAAGGACAGACAAGCAAAGTAAAATCAAACAGCATAGTAGTGGCAGAGAGAGGTTTTGATGCAACCAAGTTTCCAGTGTCTGTTTCTACATTCAGGCGGAGATCAGCTTCTCTGACAGATTCCCGGAGCAAAGCTCAGTTCATTCATGGTCAAGGAGCTCTTTGCCCACACACTGTGCTTTGAGAGGAAGTCCCACTTACCCCCAAACATGCCCACGATAAGCCCTTTCTTTGGGCCACCAAATCACTTCTCTGGGGTGAATGCCTTAAAGACTATTGCTGAAATGAAGATATGCTAAGTGTCGGTGAATTGTTTTTATATTAACTCAAAATGGTTTTCCATGTTAACTGAATATTACCCTAAAAATTCACCAAAGAACTGAATTTATAAAAGGTCGAGTAGGCAATGAAACAATGACAAAGGGTCAAACATGTCCGAGTTCAAGTCTCAATTCTGCTTCTTACTAGCTGTGCAGATTGTGAAATTTTCCTGTCTTCTCCAAATGGGGACAAAAATACTCACATTTCAAGTGTTAGAATTACTTTGTAAGATAAAGGAATTTCCAGGCACATGATAATTCATTGTAGTTATTATTCTTTTGGGATTCAAGAAGATATCTTATCCTAACACAGTTATAGTCTTATCTAGGCCTCAAAACTCCTCAAAGTCCATTGTTAGGGATTAATTCTTTTGAATTAAGCATCGTCTTTTCTAGTTATCAAGATTTTTTAAAGCAAAGCCTCCTGATGACTCAATACATTAAGTTTTAAAAAGTCACAACCTTTGTATAAATGCATCTACTTTACATATTTCCCCTATGAGAAGAGCCAAAATAGTATGCACTCTAGAGCCCATGATGGGCCAGTGTCAAGCCACAAGAGAGCAAATGTGGGGAAGAGGATAGAAAGGATAGGAAAAGAGGATGAGAAAGAGATGGGAGGAGCATGGACTGTTGTGGAGGAGGGCATCTCTAGATATTTGCCAGTGGAGGTTTAAAGGCCTGGTGGGAAATAGGGATGGAGGGAAAGACAGAAGAAACAAAGTGTTGAAAATAGTTCTCCAAAAAAGGTTGAATAAGTGCTCAAACAAAACACTCACTCAAAGGAAATGGAGACATTTCAGATTTCTGGAGTATGACAGCATTCTGAGCTTCAAGTCACCCCTAAGAAGTACCTGGCACCCAATATCTAACCTCCTTTACAACTGAAACAGCAAAACTCTATGACAACTGAGGGCAGGAGAACTGTCTTTAAATATGTGACTGTCTCCTCCATGAATGCCCGCCATGTTTAATCTATGTCGCCAGAGCAAAGTCAAGAATCAGTGTGTTTACATTACGAGAGGCAGCTACAGTCATTTCCTCAAAATGTTTCTTGAACCTCTTCTGTGCGCAGAGCAGGAAGGCAGCACATGTGGTGGGTAAGTCTGCAGGCTCTGCAGTTAGACGGCCTGGGTTCAAATCCCAACTCCACCACTTATTATCCTTGTGATCATGAACGCATTCATTAGTCCTCTCATGACTCAGTTTACTCATCTATAAGATAGGAATAATAACTGTATCTACTTCATAGAATTGTTGTGAGGATGAAATAAAATATTACCTACAAGGCTGTAATATTCAGTATATGTTATTATTTCTACATGTGAGGCACAGGGCTAACTGTAGGAGACATTAGAATGAGTAAGATGCAGAGCCTTACTCAATTTGAGTACACCACAGATTCAAGCTTGAGTCTAAGCTGTACCTATCAGTGGGACTTAGACCTGACCGATCAGTTGGTGAGGTGATCCCAGACGTCCATTTGCAGGAAGACCTCAGGAGCTTCCAGCATCAAGGCCTTAGAAATTTTAGGAGAGATGACTTTCTGGGTGCAGTGCTGTATCTGTCATGTGCGCTAATCTTGGCACTCAGCTACCTTTGGAGTCAAATCTGTCCTGTGAATGGAGATGAGGCTGGGCAGTAAATTAAAAGCCCTGGAAGACCCTGGGTTGGAGAGGGATGATATGGGCCACTCAGCAGCAACGGAGTACACCACAAAAATGGGAGAAACAAAATCTCTCCCGTTGCTCTACACACAACTGCACAGCTCAGGCCTGCCCGAGCTACTGCTGACCCCAGGGAGCAGGGTGGATGGGGGCAAGTTATCAGTGTGAGACAACCATACCTAGTAGAAGTGGCAGATTCTACACGACAATTTACTGGACAGTTGATCTGACTTGTTGATCAGCACTCCTGAGACATTTTCTGGGACAATCAGAAATACAAGGAGTAGGAGGAGGCATTTTCTAAAGAGTCGGGTTCCTATGTGAGCTAGTATGGGGCATCAGCCACTGGAATATGGATATTGCTTTAAATGGGACTCCATTTGATTCCACAGACTGGTACTTATGGTCTGGGGTAACTCAGTTTATGTTAAGCAAGAATTTAGTGATTAGAGAGGTTTCAAAATGGAATGTAGCATCGGTAACTGGAGTTAGTCAAGCAGAGCTTGAAGAGCCGCTCACTGGAGATGTACTAGATGGATGACTAGTTTCATGTGTGTGAATAAATGACCTCTTACAATTCTTCCTAACCTTGAAATTCTTGGACTCTCTAAAATTCTCTAGAACTTTAGAGAAATGTTCTTTCTATTCCCAGACTACTTGCTTCTTTTGCAGACATTTTGATGAGTACATTATCAATGTTGTGTATAGATAGTTTGCCTATATTACAATAATGGCCCATTAGGACATGAGATGCTCCTTGGTAGGGACCAGACCTCATTCACCTTTCTGTTCTCAGCAACAAGGACCTCACCTGGAGCTGCGGCTACAGAATTGAATGGAAGTGTCTTGGCTCTTAGATTTTTTTCTTTTAAATTCTTATTTTAATGGTTTTGCAAATTTACTATTTAGTGATGCTCCATGTTATTAGGCTCAGAAAATAGTTTTTGATGGTGGGTGAGATACAAATACCAAAGAAATGGGCAAGTGTTACTTAATACATAAATAAAAATCTTGCCACATCTACGGTTAACTGATCCTTGTACAGTATTTTGCACATACGGGGCAAGAATATATATACATATATTTTTTAATGTAGCTCAAACATTTAGGCTATCTGACATTTATAAGTCACTTTCATTTGGCGTTATGATGGTTATAAGAATTCATTGCGTAACTTGTTCTCTTTCTTTCCTTATCTGTAGCTTCTTTGTGACATGGTATAGTGGACAGAGATTTAAAATGTTAATTATTCCAGGGACACTTTTTGGAAGGAGGAAGGGAAGGGGTAGGCATTTTAGTATTATTCAAAATTTTAAGTTAAAAGCGTGAAGCCCGGGTAATAAAACTTCTGGCATTATCCCACAAGTGCCGGCGTCCTGAAAGATCTGGATCCCCACGGCTCCTCAACTGCTACACAGATCAAATGTCTTTCAAGAAGTTACTTAACCTCCCCAGTCAGTTCCCATATTTACATTGAACTGGGTGGTTGTTAATGCACTTTTTAGTGCTAGAATTTTGTGCTACTTCAGTTTTACCTTTTCTTCTCTACTTTATTTCATTATTTTCTAAAGGCATCAATGACAGAATAAAATTTCTTTTACACTTGTGTTTTTTCTCCTGAATAACAATAATTTGATAGTTCACTGCTTGGAAAAAAAGCAACAAAAGTGAGGAAAACATAAGGAGAAGCAAATGAACAAAGGAGAGACTGAGCGAATGCAGAGGTAGTCCTGCTTGTGAGTATGGTATTTTATCCTTTGGGTTTTAAAGAGAAATTAATCATTTTCTCTTGGAATGCTCATTTCAAACACATGTGAATTGTGACCAAATTTTATCTCCTGCCACTGACTCCACTGGGAAGCTTCTGGCGATAAATCTCTATGTCAGTATACACTGTCTCCTAGAATTGCAAACATGTCGGAATGAAAAAATCTGGGCATACTGGAAATTACCAAGAAAGGTCAGGGTCATGCTGTATGAAACATTTTTTTTTATTCCACTAAAGAGAAATGGCAAGGTTTATGTATGAAATCAGACACTGTTTGGGGGAATATGATGATAGCCACTTAAAGTCCAAGAAGAGAATTGAGCAACTACATTTGAAAATTTTGTATATTTTGGTCATTCTGTTTTTAAATTGAAAGGAAGGGCAAGTGCAAACCTTCATGTGAAATGCTGATATTTTGGGAACATTAGTGGGTACATTATATATTTGAGGGCAGAATGTCTTGTTGGGCGAGAGACCTGGGAACCAAGGGCTCATTCCTTGACTATTTTCCCAAGCAGAGAAAGCTTTATTTGCTGTAAATGGCTGGATGCTAAACTACCATTCAGGGCAAACTTGAGGCTTCTTGAAAAGGACCATTTACTATGATGGCTCTGAGCAGCACGTTATTTATACCTACTTGGCAAATGTTATTAAATAATAGTGATGAACTTCTTCTGATAAGAAAGGGGAAAGGAGGGATATCCATATGAGTGTGCACAGAGGAGTAAACACACTGGAGATTGGTACAAAAAGAGACTATACAGAGATTTGCTCAAGGTCACAGGTGTAACTGGAGAACTCTATCTCATAGAGACAGGGAAAAAATAGTTTAGCTTGACTTTTTGAATTTATTATAGAGTGTTTAAGGCACTAAAAGGTGTAAAGAATAATACAATGATCACTCATGGATCCACCATCTGTTTCTGAAATCGATGTTACTAGTGCAGTTAAAATTGATATGTTAAGTTTTCCCAACCACATTCTCCTCCATGCCCCACAGAGTAACCAATATCCTACACTTGGTGATTGTTTTTTCCATGAATTTCATGTAAATATACATATAATGTATATTATATTATATGTATTATAAATACACATATACAAATATACACATAGATGTGTGTCTTCTTAAATAATTCTTAAGGGCATATTCTTAAACCATATATAATATTCATTGCAAACTTTTAAGCTATACATAAAATTATCATTCCTTAATATTCTTCTGCAACCTAATTTTTAAAAACTTTTTGCTCAATATTGTTTGTGAGAATCCTACATATTCATCCACGTTCCTTTAATTCTTTATTTTTATGTACTGTATTTCATTGTATGCATATACAGCAATTCATGTATCCATTCTCTTAGAGACATTTGGGTTATTGCTAATTTTTTCCCATTGTAAACAATGTTTTGATGAACAGATATTAGTATTTTTTTAGGTTTTATAATATATGCTTAGGAATAGGATTGCTGGGTCTCAGGATATATACATGTACTTTATTAGTATTTGCCAAATTGCTTTCCAAAATATCTGTAGCATTTACATTTACTGTCATTACCAATTTAGTCCTGTTTGCCCATATTCTGGATTTCTTATGGATCTGTTATCACTTTATTTTATTCGAGATGTTGGCTGTGGATTTTTTTGTTTTGCTCTTCTAGTTCCTCTATGTTTTTAAAGGGACTTGGGGACATTTTATAACCAAATTATCCCCGTATTCTTGACTAGAAGCCGTATTCTTGACTAGAAGCTGTAATCTTGACTTTTGCTTTAAATCAAAATTTAAAAAAAGCAAAATTTAAAATTTTTTAAAATTTTGTTTTTGGAAAAGCAAAATTCAAAAAATAGACAGTGATTATATTATTACATATATCAAAAAAGAATAATATAATAAGCATCTCATGATTTTAGAAAACACATATGTAGAAAAAATGTTGCTATAATCAAATCTAGTTTTATTATTTCTACAGAAGCCTAATTTCATAACTCGTCTATTCTTCTAGAAATGTGAGAAATCCACATGGAAGACTTTTTCTATGAGATTAATATTCCCATGGGATAAATAAAATACAAAAATAAGTAAACAGTCATAATTTGAGGGTCTGAAAATCTCCAGTAACTAAATAATTTATCTGTAGAAACTGTATAATTTACACATATATTAAGGTAATAATTATTATTATTTTGTGTGTGTGTGAGGAGATCAGCCTTGTGCTAACATCTGCCAATCCTCCTCTTTTTCTGCTGAGGAAGACTGGCCCTGGGCTAACATCTGTGCCCATCTTCCTCCACTTTATATGGGACACCGCCACAGCATGGCTTGCCAAGCAGTGCGTCGGTGTGCGCCCGGGATCCGAACCGGCGAACCCTGGGCCGCCTCAGCGGATCACGTGCACTTAACCTCTTGTGCCACCAGGCCGGCCCCGGTAATAATTATTTTAAAGAAGTAAGTGTTTATAACTACTTATGCCTGGTATAAAATCGGAAATCAAATATTCCTTAGATGAATGAACAAGTAACTTTTCTTATTATATTTCATTTTTCACTATGGTAAATGCAACAACTATGATTATTTTGTAAATGTGAGGTCACAAATCCAACACTTCAGAAACTTTTTATTTCTTCCTGATATACTGATATTATGCTATACTATTGCCAGACAAAGGATGACACTTTCCATATGATCTCATAGTCAGAGGTTGTAGATATGGATAAGAGAATCAAATGCAATAACATAGCTTTCCATTTAATGGAACTTTTTCCTATAAAAGAGATTTTATTAATTCAATCAAGCACGGACACTAAATAATCCTATATTTGAAAAATCTCATTTTAAAGGTAGCACTAAAGAGTTAAAAAATATGACAACATTTTCTTCTAATCAATTTGTAATTTCTATTAGTCATTCTTATTATTAACTTCTGTTAATATTGTCATTCATTTATTTATTCAGTAAAAGTTAAGGCTTGATTAGTTGTTTTCCTTACCTTACAATAATTATATTTTCTTCTTTTGCAGAATTTCTCACACCATACAAGTCTTCTGCTAAGAATGACTCTCTTTTCCTTTCTTGGAGTGTCAAAGTACACTAACATATTAAAGACTGTAAGAATTTCGCCAGTAAAGAAACTTGTTTATTCTTGTTTAATCCATCATTTTCTGAATTTATTTGACCACAGAATTATCTATTCATGTAACAGCTTGTTAAGCTCTTGCATTGTTTGTGTAGCATGGAACGTAGTTTGGGAAAAGCCGCTTGATTCACAAGCTCTTCTGTAAAAGAATCATGCGTCAATTCAGACACATCTGGGCTTCAGGAATATTTTGGCACCAAAAGACTTTTATAGGATGTCTCTTTACAATAAGAAAGAAATAAGTGCCTGCTGTAATTAATAGAACTTTATTCTTCCAATCTGATATCCTATTTTCTTTTTTATCTAAAAGAAGGAAAATATTTCATAACAAGATCCCATAATTTTACAATAAGACAATATGAAAGATTAATGTAAAAATCTACGGTTATCATTTCCCTAATACGGAGGAAGTATTTTATTATTTCTCAGGCATAAAATTTGTACTGCCTATTTTGAAATACCTTGTGGCGTGGTGGTATATTTATAGAATGACAGGATGGAAAGGAATGGCTAAAATCTCATATTATGTTTGGCTATAATGGCCAAGGGTTAGTTCCAACTGATCATCCATCCAGGTTCAATTACATGGGGCAAGGCTTAGCCTTCACAGGCTATAGCTTTGAATTTTTGAAAAAACAATTAGCATTATGAGACTGAAAATAAAGTGGTAGTACGTGTTAGCAGGTGAGGGGAGCAGTCTGCGGAATTAATTCATTTATTCATTCAGTCATCATATATTCAGTCCCTGATTTCACACATGTCATCATCTTCCACACAAGTAAATAGTCAACCACAAAGCAAAGCGATGCAGTCATATTTCACAGGAACATGAGAGCAACGTCTAACGTGAATGCGAGTGGAGAAGTTGAGACTAGTGTCTAAGGTGAGAGAAGTGCCAACCAGGGCTTTTTTTGCCCTCACTCACCGCCTCATCCTTATCCTGCTCTGCTCTGTATCTCAGAAGGGCTCACCTCAGCAGGCTATTTCCTAGCCTCCTGAGTCAGCTGATCTCCTGGAGGCTCTGGAGAGTGGTTGGCACAGACACAAGGGAAACAAGGAGGCAGGTTATTTTTGTGACTCCTGTTCCTACCAGGCAGGCTCTGCCAAGATTCCAGCTTCCTCCAGCTGAGTCCAGTAATGTCATCCTCTCTTTGTCTCTCAAGCTTAGGAATAGTTTCCTGCTTTCCCTACTCTCAGAGTTGACCTGCTCATGCCTCTTGGACTCTTAAACTCTTCCTTCATATGCAAAGTCAATATCCCGTATTAATTTCCTGTGTTTTAAATACTCAAAGGGGTTTATATCTGTTTTTCTCTTTGGATCCTAACTGATATAGAAGGCTTCCTAAAGCAGGTAAAATCTGAACTAAGTCTTTTAAGGTTAGTAGGTGTTATCCAAGCAAATACGAGAAGTAGAGTATGTGTTCAACTTAATGACAAGAGTCTAAATTGCAGAATGTCAACTCAGCTTCTTAAACCTAGATAGTGTTCAGCATATCATGGTATCCTCATTGTTTTCCCCAAATTCTAGTCTGTGGAGAGCCCAAATAGCCTATTCTAAAGGCAAGTTTCATTAAAAAAAGTAACGGTAGAAATCTGTTTTCAATTCCTCGTTATTCCTTTGGGCAAGATGGAAAATGCAATTTTTTTGATATTAAGCTTGAACCAAATTCACTCTATCTTAATTGTAGATTTCTGTAAGTGTAGGAAGGGAGAAAGAAGGAATTGGTTGGTATATTTTCTTGCTAGTTAATCTCATTAAAGAGGATCTCATTTAATTAAAGGCATTCTAAATATGTTCAACTTTAAAGGGAAAGAGTTTTTCAACAACTTAACCCTTTTCCTCTCAGAAAGCTCTTGGAACTTCTATGAAAGTTGTCCACTTCTTCTCACCAGTGTTCAACTTACCAAGAGATAAGGTGTGGAGACATCAGTAGAACCAGAAAAATTGTCCTGTCGTACATGTTTCCTAAGATAATAGAAAACTCTATCTATCTAATAATACAGATCATATAAGTGTTTCAAGTAGAGCAAATAAATTACCGGAAATAAAGATATTCTGGCACATTTTAAATGAGATTTTAAATAGCCTGCTTCTGACAGAGAACATGTACATCCAACTTACCATGTGCCCAGTTACAGTTCTTTAGGAATAAATTACTCTTGAAAATGTCTTGAAAGTCAGTGCTACTCTATTAAGGAAGCTGTCCTTTCCATCAGAGCTCGCAGAAAGGCAGGATTGCTCTCAGGGGAGACCATGAACTCTGGAACCAAAAGGAATATTGTTTAGAATCATGGCTCCTTCGCTTATTGGATGTGTGATCTTAGGCAAGTTTCTCAGTATCTAGAACTCTTTTTCTTTATTTGTGAAGTGAGAATAATAATGCCTGCCTTTTGGAGTTATTCTGAGGATTACATAATGAAATATGACACACAGTTGATAAGCAATAAATGTTAAGTGAAGTTTGTCAACATGTGATAAATGTTAGCAAGGCCAAGTATGTTTCCTGGGTAAAATGCAAATTAATGAGGAATGACAAACAGTAGTAGCCTGTGTACAACTACATCAGATGAGAGAGTCATCTGTCCATTGATTTATTCATTGATTTATTTATGTATTCATTAATATTTATTAATTATCTACTATATGTTAACAGTATCCTTGGTGCTAGGATTTAAAAATGAACAAGACATAGTCCTTAAGGAGGAAAGAGAGAAATAAAGAAGCCATACAGAAGGATGTACTATAAGTGCATTATAAGAAAATTTAGTTCATTATAAGAAAATGCACTAAAAGCCATGAAAAAATAGCAGAGGGGCAACTAATTGAGTTTGGGGAATGCAGGGAAGGCCTTCCGGAAACGTTTTTCAGGCAGAATTGACCACATAAAGATTAGAGAGAAGAAAATTTCACAGAGAAAAAGCAGAATATTCAAAAGCCCAAAGGTGGGGCAATGAGACACCGTGCTTAATTTTCACGTCAAATGTAACTCTCTTGATAGTTCCTGGAGTAATCTTCCAAATCTTCCCAAACATGCTATTTTTAAAATGATTTTTCCTGGACATATTCTGTTTGCTATATTTTCCTCTGAAAATGAGAACATAAAAAGTATATCCAATAACCGAATGAGATGACCAATACTAAATACAATACCATGCTTAATAGCCACGACAGTGAGAATTCTCTTTATTTAAAAATCACTGCATTGTTGGCAGATACTCAACTTATATTCAATCGTATCCTCATGAGTTCTGTTGTTTGTGCCTACATTTTGCAAACTGGTAGACAAGAAGCCTGATTTGATTCAAAGCTGTGTTTTTTGGCCTGCACAGCTTAAACAAATGGAAATAACATTTAAAATCTAGAAAATTCATGTAAAATATGAGTTTATAATTTTTGTGAAAAGTCAAAAGTTCTGGCAATGCTGAATCCACATTCTTGCATGACCAGACTGGAGGCACTGATGGAGCCTGACCTCTTCAAGCTGGGCACGGGCTAGTTTGCCATTAACAGCACTTAGGGGCTGCAAAGCCTGGACCTTATGACCTGCAAGCTTCACTCATTTGCAAAAATATCTGCCTGGCTGCACGAGGCATTTTATTTTATAACCCTGGCCTAAATGTGTCTAGTTTTATCTGGATTTTTTTTCATCCTTTTTCATCCTTCAATTTACTACCTTGCATTTATCTCTGATGACTTTGTCCTGCTTCTATCAGGCTCTTTCCAGTAAAATGAAGTTATATTTGCTTTTAATAAAGATTAACTCAACCAGTAGGGTAAATAATAAATAGCTTTTATGTTTTAAATGTATTTGTTTTAATGGGTATTTTGCTTATATTAAAAATGCAAAATGAGGCTGAGATTACATATCAGGTAGTGTATGGGCACAAATGGACTTTTTACACAGTGTGAACCTTTTCAGAAGTATCAGGTTGCATGCATCCTAATTTCTTCCAAGATATGTTACTGCTTACCACACACAATGAAAGCCAAGGGTTTGGTTTGGATAAGCAATATCACCTCAAAAATATCTATATATTTTAAGTTAGAAATGGTCTTAGTTTAGATTCAACTGGTTGATGGAATACTTGACTACATGACTCTCCTCACTGTATATTTAAGTACCATTTCTGATATTTAATAATACCTGAATTTTAAGATTTATAAAGCAGATACAAACCATCTGAAACATCAAGTGAAATAAAATTTTAAAACACACAAGGTAAAAAAAAAAAGATAAAAACCTAATTTTCTAATGTAGTATGTTAACATAGTTTTACATATATATGTATATATTTTTTATATATATGTATATATATATGTTTTATATATGTGTATATATATATAAAACTTATAAGGGATGTATAATTAACTTATATATATAGCATATAACTTATATACAGTCATGTGTCACTTAACAATGGGGACACATTCTGAGAAATGCATCATTAGGCGATTTCATCTTTGTGGGAACATCACAAAGTGTACTTACACAAACCTAGATGGTATATCCTACTACTCACCTACGATAAGCTTAGTACCATGCAGGACCACCATTGTATATGTGATCTTTCATTGACTGAAACATCATTACATGGCTCATGACATATAAGTTATAGGTACGTATATATAACTTATAAGTGGTTGTGTGATTGTATTGTCTCATTTGATCTTAACAACCATAGTTGGTGGGGTGGATATTATGATTTTCCTTTAGCCCGTAAGAAAACTAAAGCTCACTTAAGGTAAGTAATCTGCCAAAATTCAAGGTGATAATAAGTATACCTGGAACTGAAATCCAGGCTTCTGAATTTAAGTTAATTCATTTATACAATTAATATTTATTGAGTATATGCTTTAGGCAGCCTTTCTTTTAAATTTTGGGGCTATGGTAATGCCCTCAAGCAACTCACAGATGCACAAATAAGAATAATACAGTATGGTTGGTAAAATAATACGGATATTTAGAGTGCACAATAGAGGACACCTAAGGTTGCCTTGGGGTGGGGAGGCCTGGTCAGGGATCAGGTCTTCAAGAAGGTGGCACCTATAGAAAGACTTCAGGGTGAAAAGGAGTCAGATGAAGCTTCAAAGGACAAGTAGAAGTTACTTGGATAAAATGGGAATGAGAAATGGTATATAGAAGGCAGAAGAGGCAGAATGAGTGAGGATATGGAGGACAGGAGCAGGAAATTGCACAAGCAGTTGGTACTACTAGGACAGAAAGTTGGAAGTAAGGGGAGGCAGAACAAGAGGCTGTCAGGATGGGCAGAGACAGAAGCAGCAGTGGGCACCACTCTAAGGTCTCTGTCCTTTATCCTGTAGCCCAGAGTCAAAAAAAAAAAAAAAAAAAGGTGCTAAAAATAGAATGGAAAATATCAGAATGCATCACATTTATTAAGTATTTCTTTAAACTTTTCTTTCTAGTTGTATTTTCATGTTGCATTGGAACACAAGGCAATGTATATTTCTAAGGTATAGTTCTTAATGTGAGTAAAAAATGTGTAGTAAAAAATGTTAGAATACAATTCTGTTCCTCAGTATACAGAAACATGCGTACATGTTTACCACAAGACAAATACAAGAATGTTCATAGTAACACTAATCATAATAGTCAAATATAATCATAATAGTCACATATCCATGGATAAAGTGGAGACATAAAATCTGACATATTCATACAATTGAATTTTATGTAGCAATGATAATAAATGATCTATAAACACACATACCATTAATGATTCTTACAAACATTTTATTTTTTATTTATATATAACTCAAAATGTGAAAAAATGATTACCATGGGGCAGCCAGGGTGGGGGTGGAGTTTATGTGCAAAGAAGGGACGTGAGAAAGACTCTGGGATGCTTTGTTTTACTTTTTTTTGTTTTGTCCTGGGTGCTGGTTACCTGAGTGTGTTTATTTTTCTTTGAGGAATTTCTCATTGTGTGAGTCTAGATGGAAGCAAAGCTCCCAAAGGGACTTGGCATTCCCTCTCTGCAAAGGAGCATGACCAATTCAGATGCACCTGCTCAGGATTTTGAATTTGGTATGCCAAGAGGGAAAAGCAACGAGAGAGCCCTCACCACAGTGGTTCAGTTGTCCAGTAGTTATAGCAGCTGGTGTCGCCTAGGGTGGAACCAGCAAGGTGGTCAGACCAGTGGGGGTCAGACCCCCACTTCCTGTGGGGTGACCTTGGCCACATTCGCTGCTGCCTAGCTTCTTTTCACTGCTTCCGATCTCTTAAGCCTGCTTCAGCATCCTTCAATTTCTAGCAGTTTCTAGCAACATTAGCAATTTCATGAGCCATCAAATATAATTCCACAACTTAACTTTCTGCTGAAATAACCAGTCTTTTTTTTTTTTTTTTTTTTAATACCAAGACCTCCATGCGGTGTACTGGAAGGATGAGATCACCCAGGAAGCTAGTGGAGGGTGAGTCAAGTAGTAGACTACAGAGGTGGCCTGGGAAAGGCTAACATTAAAATAATAGACAAAGGAGAATGAATCTGGAAGGGAAACAAAAGTGAATCCTCACAGAGGGAAGAGAATGAAGTAAGTGTCGTATCTGGGAAGTGAAAGGGTGAGAAAATTTTAAGGAGAGAATGAATAGTGCCAAATAAAGAGGGGGCTTCAATAAAATATTGTTTGAAAAATATCCCCTGGATTTGGCTATTAGAAGGCCATAGATGACTTTATATGAACCGTTGTCAGTAGATTACAGAGGGTATTGAGCTGTAAACGAGAGGTGAGATAGTAGAGGGAGTAAGTATATGTAATCCAATTTTTATTCCCACCTCATCACTCTAGTGTAGACTGAAAAACTGGAGAGCTTCTGCATAATTCTTCATGAGCTGTAGACTCAGTAATTGCCCTTTCTTTGTTGCTTTGAACCACCTCTTACTTTGGTGCTGGTTGCACTGTGTCCCCTTAATAGATTGGATTCTCCTTTCTCTATCCCAGAACAAATGGAAAAGTGAAAGTGGAGGAAACCAGTCTTCCCTTGATTGCATCATGACCTTATTCTCCACAGTACTGTCAGATCAGGCTGCCGAATATATCATATTTACTGATTTGTCGGATAACTAAAGAGGGAACATTATTATATTTTTAGCGACTATTTTTAAAGTTCAAAAGCAAAGCCACAAGAAGTTAAGTTCTTCATAGGGAATCCCCTTGTGAGAATACTAAGTTTCTAGTCATACACCCCTGTCCTTGCTTCCTTTTGAAAGGCACATCCTTCTTGAAATCACCTTTATGCAACTCTCCATCACCTCTCACAACATCCAATTCTCCTGGTTATAGTGCTTGGCCCCTTCCAAAAATCTATTTTCCTCCATTAGCAATTGCCCAAGTCTGACTTATAGAGTTAAACCAGAGTTTCTCAACAGGGATTCTGCAGAATTGTAGGGTTCCTAGAGATGTCAATCAGGATTCCACAAGATTGTGACTGAAAGGAAGTAAACATTTTTTTTTAAAGTCCCACATGCCACGTGATAGGAGCACTCAGAGTGATGAACACTTAATAAGCATCTCATTAGCAATTTCGTTAGTGGTCCTCAGCACCGTATGGCTGTGCATAGTAGGACCACGTTCAAATGGTTGCCTCATTTTTCAACTTTTGATGTGACATGGGAGAGGCAATTTCATATTTGATGAGCACTACATTGCATGAAGAGGAGGAAGGAGGCTGATAATGTCAGTTCCTCCCTCCTGCATTACCTCCTCCATTATCCTCTTAACATGCTGCCCGTGAACATTCAGAGGTGAACAAGTTTGGTTTCCTCCAAGTTTTGGCAATTATGAATAAAACTGCTATAAACATTCATGTGCAGGTTTTTGTGTGAACATCAGTTTTCAACTCCTTTGGGTAAACACCAGAGAGCATGATTGCTGGATTGTATGATAAGAGTATGTTTAGTTTTGTAAGAAACTGCCAATTTGTCTTTCAAACGGTCTGTAGTGTTTTGCATTCCCGCCACCAGTGAATGAGAGTTCCTGTTGCTCCACACCCTCACCAGCATTTGGTGCTGCCAGTGTTCTGAGTTTTGACCATTCTCATAAGTGTACAATAGTATCTTATTGCTGTTTTAATTTTCATTTCCCTAAGGATATATGATATGGAGTATTTTTTCATATCCTTATTTGCCACCTGTATATCTTTTTTGGTGAGGTTTCTGTTAAGATCTTTGTTCCATTTTTAAATTGGGTGATTCGCTTTCATATTGTTGAGTTTTAAAGGTTCTTTGTATATTTTAGAAAGCAGTCCTTTATCAGATGTGTCTTTTGCAAATGTTGTCCCAGTCTGTGGCTAGTCATTCTCTTGACATTGTCTTTTGCAGAAAAGAATCTTTTAATTTTAATGAAATCCAGCTCGTCAATTATTCTTTCTTGGATCATGCCTTTGGTGTTTTAACTAAAAAGTCATCACCATACCCAAGGTCATCTAGGCTTTCTCTTATGTCATATTTTAGGAGTTTTATAGTTTTGTGGTTTACATTTAGGTTTGTGATCCATTTTGAGTTAATTTTTGTGAAGGGCGTAAGGTCTGTCTTTAGATTCAATTTTTTGCATGTGGATGTCATTTGTTCCAGCAAATTTGTTGAAAAGACTATTTTTGCTCCATTGTATTATCTTTGTTCCTTTGTCAAAGATCAGTGACTATATTTTTGTGACTTTTTTGTATTTCTGGACTCTCTATTCTGTTCCTTTGATCTATTTGTCTGTTCTTTCACCAATACCACAGTGTCTTGATTACTGTAGCTTTACAGTAAGTCATTAAGTCAGATAGTGTCAGTTCTCCAACTTTGCTCTTCTCCTTCAAAATTATGTTGGCTATTCTGGATCTGTTGTCTCTCCATATGAGCTTTAGAACCCATTTGTCAATATCCACAAAATAACTTGCTGGGCCTTTGGTAGGGATTGCATTGAATCTATATATATCTATATAGATAGATATATACACATATATATACATATATATCAAGTTGGGAAGAGCTAATGTCTTGACAATATGGGGTCTTCTTATTCACAAGCATGTATTTCCCCATTTACTTAATTATTTGATTTTGTTCATCAGAGTTTGTTAGTTTTCCTCATATAGATCTTGTACATATCTTGTTCTATTTATACCTATGTATTTTTTGGGGGTGCTAATGTAAATGATATTGTGTTTTTAATTTCAAATTCTACTTGTTCAATGCTGGTATATAGGAAAGTGATTGACTTTTGTATATTAACCTTGTATCTGGCAAACTTACAATAATCACTTTTTAATTTCAGGAGTTTGTTTATTCTTTTGGATTTTCTACGGAGACAATCATGTCATCTGTGAACAAAGACAGTTTTATTTCTTTATTCCCAATCTGTATACATTTTATTTCCTTTTCTTGTCTTATTGCATTAGCTAGAACTTCCAGTACAGTGTTGAAAAGAAGTGGTGAGAGAGGACATCCTTGCCTTGTACCTGATCATAGTGAGGAAGCTTCAATTTCTCATCATTAAGTATGATGTTAACTGTAGGTGTTTTGTAGAGAGTTTTCTTTTTTTTTGGTGACGAATATTGGCTCTGAGCTAAAATCTGTGCCAATCTTCCGCTATTTTGTGTGAGGGATGCCACCACACCATGACTTGATGAGCGGTATGTAGGTCCACGCCCAGGATCCAAACTCACAAACCCTGGGCCACTGAAGTGGAGCATGCGAACTTAACCACTGTGCCACTGGGCCGGCCCTATTTTTGTAGAGATTCTTCATCAAAAGTTGAGGAAGTTCTGCTCTATTCCTAGTTTACTGAGACTTTTTATCATGAATGGGTATTGGATTTTGTCAAATGCTTTTACTGCATCTATTGATATGATCATGGGATTTTCCTTTTTTCAGCCTGTGGATGTGATGGGTTAATTTATTGATTTTCAAATATTGAACCAGGTTTGTATAGCTCAGGTAAATCCTACTTGGTCATGGTATATAATTCTTTTTATACATTGTTGAATTCAATTTGCTAATATTTTATTAAGGATTTTTGCTTATGAGCGATATTGGTCTGTAGTTTCCTTTTCTTGCAATGTCTTTGTCTGGTTTTGGTATTAGGGTAATGCTAGTCTCATTAAATAAGTTAGGAAGTATTTCCCCTGCTTCTGTGATCTGAAAGAGATTGTAGGGAATTAGTATAATTTCTTCCTTAAATGTTTGATAGAATTCACCAGTGAATCCATCTGGGCCTGATGTTTTCTGTTTTGGAATGTTATTAATTATTGACTTTATTTCTTTAGTAGATATGGGCCCATTCAAATTGTCTATTTCTTCTTATGTGATTTTTTAGCAAATGATGTCTTTCAAGGAACTGGTCTATTTCATCTAGGTTATCAGATTTGTGAGCATAGAGTTGTTTGTAGTGTTCCTATATAATCCTTTTAATGTTCATAAGATCTGTAATGATGTCCTCTTTTTCATTTCTGATATTGGTAATTTGTGTCCTCTCTCATTTTTCTTAGTTAGTCTGGCTGAATGGTTATTAATTTTATTTATCTTTTCAAAGACTAGCTTTTTGGTTTCGTTGATTTTCTCTATTGATTTCCTGTTTTCAATTTCATTTGTTTCTACAGGAATTCTTATTATTTCTTTTCCTTTGTTTGCTTTAGATTTAATTTTCTCCTCTTTTTCTAGCTTCCTAAAGTGGAAACTTAGATGATTGATTTTAGATCTTTCTTCTTTTCTAATATTTGCATTCTATGCTATAAATTTCCCTCTAAGCATGCTTTCACTGTGTCTGACAAATTTTGGTTGGTTATATTTTCACTTTCATTTAATTCAAAAAAATTTGGCTTTTTAAATTTATCTATACATTTAAAAATAAATATGTATATATTTAAAATGTACAACATGATGATTTGATATGCATATACAGAGTAAAATGATTACTATAGTTAAACTAATTAATATATGTCCTCACATAGTTACCTTTTGTGTGTGTGTGGTGAGTGTGCCTGAAATTTATTCTCTTTGAATATTTTTAATGTCCAAAATATTTTTAAATTTCTCTTGAGATTACTTCTTTGGCTCATGTGTTGTTTAGAAGTGTGTTGTTTAATCTCCACATATTTGGCATTTTCTAGTTCTCTTTCTGTTATTGATTTCTAATTTAACTTCATTGTGATCTGAAAACAGACACTGCATGATTTCTATTCCTTTGAATTTGTTAAGATGTGTTTTGTGGCCCAGATTGTGGTCTATCTTGGTGAATGTTTCATGTGAGCTTGAGAATAATGTGTATTCTGCTGTTTTTGGATGAAGTAGTCTATAGATGTCGATTATGTCTAGTTGATTGATGGTGCTGTTGAATTCAACCACGTCCTTAGTGATTTTCTGACTGCTGGATCTGTCCTTCCTGAGAGAGGAGTGCTGAAGTCTCCAACTATGATAAGTGGATTCACCTATTTCTCTTTGCAGTTCTATTAGTTTTTGCTTCATGTATTTGACACGCTGCTATTACGCAATACTCGTTAAGAATTGTGATGTCTTCTTGGAGAATTGACCCCTTTATCATTATGTAATTCATTTCTTTATCCCTGATAAATTTCCTTACTTTGAAACCTGCTCTTTCTGAAATTAATATAGCTACACCTGCTTTCTTTTGCTTAGTGTTAGCATAGTATATTTTTCTCCATCCATTTACTTCTAATCCATCCATTTACCTTTAATCTACATGTGTCTTTATATTTAAAGTGAGTTTCTTGTAAGCAACATACAGTTTGGTCATGTTTTTTGATCCACTCTTACAATCTTGCTCTTTTAATTGGTGCATTTAGACCATTGACATTCAAAGTGATTATTGATAGAGCTGGATTAATGTCTACCATACTTATTACTGTTTTCTATTTGTTGCCTTTGTTCTTTGTTCCTTTTTGTCTTCCACTCTTTTTGTGCCTTTTATGGTTTTAATTGAGAATTTTATACAATTCCATTTTCTCTTCTTTCTTAGCATACTATACTTTTTTCAGTAATTGCCCTAGAGTTTGCAATACACATTTACAGCTAAGCCAAGTCCACTTTTACATAACACTGTACCACTTCATGGCTAGTGATTACTTAATAACAAAATAGTCCTAATTCCATCCTATTGTCCCTTGTGTAATTACTGTCATTCATTTCACTTATATATAAACATATATAAATATATATATAAGCATACATAATCAAATACATTGTATTATTATTTTGAACAAACTGTTATCCATTAGATCAGTTAGTAATAAGAAAAATAAGTATTTATTTTACCTTCACTTATTCTTTTTTGATGTTTTTCCTTACTTTATATAGATCCAGGTTTCTAATCTACATTATTTTCATGCTCTCTAAAGAACGTTTTTAAACATTTCTTGCAAAGCGGGTCTCCTAGCAACAAATTTCCTCAATTTTTGTTTGTCTGAGAAAGTCTTTATCTCTCCTTTACTGTTAAAACATAACTTCACAGAGAGCAGAATTCTAGGTTGATGAGGTTTTCCTCTCAACCCTTTAAATATTTCACTACACTCTCTTTTTGTTTGCATGATTTGAGAGGAAGTCAAATGTAATTCTTATCTTTCTTCTTCTGTAAGTAAGGTGCTTTTTCCTCTGACTTCTTTCGGGATTTTTTCTTTATCTTTGATTTTCTCTAGTTTGAAAATGACATGCCTAGGTATAGTTTTTTTGGTGTTTACCCTGCTTGGTCTTCTCTGAAATTCCTAGGTCTGTGGTTTGCTGTCTGACATTAATTTGGGGAAATTCTCAGTCATTATTGTTTTAAATATTTCTTCTCTTCCTTTCTCTCTTTCTTCTCCTTCCTCTTCTTGTAAGTCCACCAATAGGAACAATGCTAATAGTTTTACATGCACATATTTCCTTTCATCTCTTCACTGAGGAACAATTATTATACTCATCTTATAGGTGAGGCAGCTGAAGCACAGGGGGATTAAATAACTCATCCAAATTCACCCAGCAACGTGCTCCTCTTACACAAAAGCTATATCATGAACTAGCATATTTCATTGAGTTTTAAAGATTTTATTTATTTATTTGTTCCCCCCAAAGCCCCAGTAGATAGTTGTGTGTCATAGCTGCACATCCTTCTAGTTGCTGTATGTGGGATGGGCCTCAGCATGGCCGGAGAAGCAGTGCGTCGGTGCGAGCCCGGGATCCGAACCCGGGTCGCCAGCAGTGGAGCGCGCGCACTTAACCACCAAGCCACGGCGCCGGCCCTCATTGAGTTTTAGTATGAACATTTTCCTATACTTTTTTCATCTCTGAATGTGGGATGCAAGTTATAATCAGTAGCCATTTCCAATTGTGCCATAATTTAATTGGCAATGTCTTTTCTTCTTTAGTGGTATATGTATCAGTGCATCTTATTATAGATGGTATCTTAGATTTGAGGAAACATGGTACCTCTTTTGCATCCCTCCATAGCTCAAGTGCTATTCATGTGCAAATATTTGTAGGCTGGAGTTGAATTAATACCTTAGAAGATAGTGAATGTGGGGCCGGCCCGGCGGCATGGAGATTAAGCTCGCGCGCTCTGCTTCAGCGGCCCTGGATTCATAGGTTCAGATCCTGGGCGCAGACCGAGTTGTCAAGCCATGCTGTGGTAGCATCCCGTGTAAAGTATAGGAGGATGGGCACAGATGTTAGCCCAGGGCCAATCTTCCTCAGCAAAAAGAGGAGGATTGGCAACAGATGTTAGCTCAGGGCTAATCTTCCTCACACACACAAAAAGAACACAGTGAGTGTGAATTAATCTTAAGCAAAGAGGGCGAAGAGAAAGATGATTAGGAACAGAAGAGAGCAGAGTATCAGTTTATGGTTTGGAAATCCTTTCTTTGCTTGCTGACCTTCCACTACCAACTTTTGTTTTATATTTTTGGAGGTGGGGACAAGATGTCAGGAAAGAAAGGCTCAAGCAGTGAAACCCTCTTCCAACAGACATTCATTGGAAATCCTGTCTTAAGAATAAATTATTATATGAAACTGTTCATATTAAAGGTATGAGGAATTTGAAAATATATCATATGGAATGCATGTGACAAGAAAAAGAAAGATGTTGAAAGATTATACTCTTAATTTGAAAAGAGGAGATGACAACCAATGAAAGTCAACCATTAATGGTAATCAAGTATCTCTGTTTCGTTATGACCTATTATTTTTCAAAATAGAATCAATTTGCGAATTGTCAGAATTTGTTGTGTTCCTAGAGGAGTGAGCTTAATTGTGGTTGCCAAGAACTGTCTGTTCTTTTAGAATTGTTCAAACTTGTAGTGTAAGGGCCGTACCTTCTCTTTGCTCTGAAATTCCATCTCACGTTGTTTATTATAATTTGTTAAGCTCTAAACATTAATCACATAAAAATTGATTAATTGCAGTCAAAGAACAAATGTTAATTAATAATGCACTTTTTCAGTTTTGGAAATATTGTTCCATTTATAATTTTTTCAATTTTACTGCTTTTATAATTTTAATACTCTTTTGAAACAGAAAGTATAATAATTTTCTTTTTAATCTAAAATAAATTACTATTGTTGTAGATATTTCCAGGAAGGCATTATTCAGAGAGAAGAAAACATGACATGCCAGAAATTTTTGATACATAAGAATTCAACTTTTAATCAGTGCATGACCAGACCTCTTAAAAAACAAATCACTGAGTTTTGAGAGAAGTAAAAAAGAAAGAACTGATAAGAAGGAAAGAGAAAATAAGGATTTATTTAATTTTATGTCACCCAGACTATATTTTTTAAAATGTGGTTTAAGTCAACTGTGGTTACTGCTAATATGAACAGTATGTATGACTAATTAGTTTTTATTTAGTAGGGAGTAAAAGTAATATATTTTTATAATTTTGTTGTGATTTTGGAGACATATATATATGAAAGGAAAGAGAGGAGAAAGAGGGAGGAATGATGACATAAAATACTCTTTTTTTTATTGAGGTTACAGCATCTCTAGAAATTAGATATTATAAATATCCTCCTTTGAATATGTATACACTGAGATTATGAAATGTTAAATAATTCCTCCAGGTTCACATAGATAAAGAGGAGCATGCTGAAATCAAGCCTGTATAACTGCAGATCCAGGTCCTAATCAGTATGCTGTTCAACAAGTATCTGGAGTGGTGGAGGGGAATGCTTGCTCTAACTACCTAGAAACTCCACACTCCATTAGAGTGGCTAAATATTAAAAAAACAACCAATTTTCAGCAAGGATGCAGAGCAACTGGAACACTCACATGCTGTTGGTAGGAATGTAAAATAGTACTATCACTTTGGAAACCATTTTGCAGTTTCTTTAAAAGCTATATATAAACCTCCTGTGTGATCTAGCCATCCCACTTTTTTTTATACTGAAAGCATATATTCAGACAAAGACTTGTACACAAATGTTCATAGCATCTTTATCTGTAATAATCCAAAACTGGAAACAACCCAAATGTCCATCAACTTGCTAATGAATCAACAAATTATAGCAATCCATGTACAGTAATAGAATACTACTCAGCAGTAAACAGGAAGGAGCTTGTGATATATGCAAAAATATGAATAAATCTCACAATAATTAGGCTGAGTAATGCCATCACTTTAGAAAATGAAAACTAATCAGTAGTGACAAAATCAGATAAGTTGTTGCCTGAGGATGGGAGCAGAGGGAGGTATGGATTACAGAGGGGCACAAGGAAACTTTTGGGAGTAGTGGAAATGGTTATTTTGATCATGGTGATTTTTTCACAAGTTTACACATATGTCAAAACTCATCAAATATGTGTGTTTCACTGTATGTCACTTATAATTCAATAATGTTATAAAAAATAAACATGAAAATTAAAACTGCACAGATGTTTCCATAGTCTTTATGCAACAATGACAAGAAATTACTATTATAATATTTCAATGCATTTCCGTAGGAATTTGTTATAATAACCCTAAATAGCTCTGATTCAGTTGACAATTTGTTTCTAATAATGCCTGCGCTAGCCCAACCAGGAACCTGTGGAGTATGCCTAAAGGTTTGTTCAGGCCCCAAACATTTATTAATCACCAACAATATACCTAGCATAATTTGGAGCCCAGGAGGAAAGAGTTGAAGAAGTTAGTAAAGAAACAGATAGAAAGAGTTGAAGAAGAGACTTTGAATATGATGGAGTAGTTTATACCAAATCAACCTTCTCACTGAAAATATCTACAAAGATGAATAAATAATCCTTTTGAAAGCTCTTTAAAGTCTTGGAGAGCAATCAACGCAGACTGGTTCTGAGGGGCAAAGATTCTGGAGAGAAAGAAAACACATTGAGATGAATCCAGCATTCGCCATCACTTTTCCTTTTCAAGTATTTTTGTTTCGTAAGCAGTGATCCCAGAGCCTAAGCCTAAAGTGGTAGTTCAAACCTTCCAACAATCTCACAGAGTCAAGAACACACGGTTCGAGTTCAGGGCTACTAAGGCAGCCAGGGCCTGAGAGCCCAAAATCCCAGAGATAAGGGAACCCAGAAAAATGATTCGGATGTTCTGTGCTCCTATTCTTTTGAGGAATTTGCTTATTTCTAAGCTATTCTGGGCCAAGACAGTCAAGTTGAAAGGGGCGGGTAAAAGACTAAAAATCAAACCTGAGATTTTTCAGTTTTAACAAGCATGAGACACAAAGAGGAGAGACCCTATTAAGCACTCCAGGTTTTCACTAATTTGTGAGGATAAAAGTCAGGATAGTCATTATCTTTGAGAGAATAGTGACTGGGAAGGGGAGCCAGGAAGGATTTTGGAGTGCTGGCAATGATGATTTCTTGATCTGCTTGTACTTACGTTACCAGGTTCATTTTGTAAAAATTCATAAATTCATTTGTGATATGCATTCTCTCCTGTGTGTATATTAACTTCTGAAGAAATGGAAAATTAGCATTTCTTGTCTTAAAAAAAAAAAGAGGAGGTATTGCTAAAGTAGTGACAAAGAGGGACATTTCACCACGTTCTTTGTTTATACAAATAAAGAAAGTACATTTGGCCTCATTTGTCATCCAGACACGGAAAGGAGATTGAAAAAGGATGAAAATTATAGATAAAACTGATGATTGTCCTATTTCTCCCTAATACAGTAATTTCACTGTGCTTATTCGATGCATTCAAGTAGAGAGTACTCAATGCTGGAGGACTAATTGGGAAAAAAACAGGAGGCACCAAACTGAGTATACACTTTTAGTATTGTATTTATGTAAAGACATAAATACCATTTAAAATAATTATGGGAGCTAAGGATAGAGAAAGGTCAGAAGATTAACACACTCATAGAAGGAAAAGCCAAAGCTTAAAATGGGTCAGATCTGTGTGAGAATGCCATATCATCCAAGAAAACCTTTTATTGCAATATATATCTTATTGGAATCCTAATTGTTTTCAGTCTCCAGCAGAACAGTAATGGCATGACAATGTTTTTATATGTCTTCAAGAAGTTTTTCTAGATTTTGCTTGGAGAGCTGTCTTGAACATTTGGTTTACTTTTGTAGTGGCTATATTTTTTCCATTGTTTTGCATGCTAAGACAGCAATTGATTAGTATAGAAGCCTTGGGCCAAGTTCTGCCCTAGGATATGTATGTGACCCCCACTAACTTCAAATAGAGTTGCATGCACACATCCTTGAGTGGAATTTGGCTCTTTTCCATTGTAGTCAACGAGAGTCATTAAAGTCAATGGGAGCCATGCATGGATAACTGACAGCTGAATTTGGCCCTTAGAAGTTGAAAATCATCTGAGGTTTTTCTTTGGGAAAAAATACCAAAGATTTATAATAAATCTTAATTCCTAGAATTGAGTAGTTTTATCAACCAGTTGAAATCTTACCGTATGTATCTATGAAAGCAATCTAGTGACAGTAAGGAAGGATTGTGGTTTATTTGTTATATAATCCTTTGTTCATATAATAATTGAAACAAGAAAATAAAGAGACATTTTTAGGTGATTTCATAAAAAGCACATCAATTGTTGTAAGAGGAAATGCTACATTTTTCTAACTCCTCTAGAGAATGTCTTTATATGTAATATCTATATATTGGACTCATAAAAGCCTGTGACTGAAAAAGGAATAATTACATTAGAATCAATTTTATAAAGTTGGTTCAGAAATGAACAAAACATAAGCTAACCTCCGTTCTCATTCTCCTGCTTTAATGTCATCCGAGGGAAAGCTAGCGCTCGGTCTCCGTAGAGTACATAGTTGTCTGTGGCATTTATTTATTTAGGGACATTCTGAAAAGAATACTGTGAGGCATTGACTCGATCTTGATTTGGGCTTATTTCATTAATACACCATCTCTTATAGGCAAGGGCGATATCTTTCTAAAGGTAGCAGTTATTCTCCTGGCCTGGACTTAGAGGAATTTTTTCTCAAATTCTCATTATGAAAAATTTCAAACATTCAAAAAATATGGAAGAATATACAATGTACTCCCATAACCTCCATCTTTTTCTAAATATTCTATATTTCCTCACTCTCTCTCTCCTTTCCTTCCCTCCCTTCGTCCCTTCCTCTTTTTCCTTTCTTTCTTCCTTTCCTTCTACCTTTTTTTCTGTTAATTCTCAGATGAACCATTTGAAAATGAGATGCAGACATATTATCCCTAAATACTTCAGTATCGTCTCCTAAGGATAAGGATGTTCTCCTACATAACCAAGTTACTATTATTACATCTACAAAAGCTAGCATTAATTCTCTAATATCATCTGTAACTAGTCAATATTCAAATTTTCCCAACTGCCCCCAAAAATATCTGATGGCTATTTTTAGAATCAGGATCTAATCAATATTCATATATTCCTTTTGATTATTATATCTCTTTAACATAGAGTTATCTTCCCTACTTTTTCTCTCTATGATATTGACTTTTTGAAGAGACCAGGTCAGTTGTCTCATAAAACATCTAACTTTCTGAATTTGTCTAAATATTTCCTTGTGGTATAATTAACTTCTTCTGCACTCTGTATTTTCTATAACTAGAAGTTGGATTTCACAGCTTGATTAAATTTAGGGTAAAGGATTGTGGCAAGAATTCTTCAAAGGTGATATGTGTTATTCATAATATGTCTCATCAGGAGGTATATTATGTCAGGCTGTGTCATCAGTAGTGATACTAAGTTTGATCACTTAGTTGTGACAATGACTACCAGAACCTCTCCATGGAAAAAGCACATGTATTTTTCTACCAGCACGTAATCTGTGAGACTGTACTTGGGCATGGTGAGACTACACTGTCCCCCGACAGACTTTCAAACCATGGTTTTAGCATCCTTTGGTGATCTTGCCTGTAACGTGCATTTCTTTGGGTTTTTAACGATGAGAAACCTTTTGTAAAAGGAAAAGAATAAGAATGTTTAATTTCTTGAAACATGAAACAAATTTTAAATTAGCTTTCAAAAATAAAGATAAATAACAGTTTTCAAATTCCTATGCTATTCATTCAGTAAATGTGTTTACTACGTATGATATAACTATGCTATATGTTAGCACTACTTAGCACTAGTACTTTAGCATTCTGAGAAATGTTAGAGAAATAGACAAAGTGTTGACTTTAAGCTTTATGGCTATGGATTTGACGCTCAGTAAGGTGAGATTTACTTGCTATTGACAAAATAATATTGTTTTATTTGTGCAGTGTATGCAGGTGTGATGAAAATAGTTTAGGCAAGACAGACATCAGTTAATACATCTTAAGAGAAATATTGCTGATTTTCTTATTTTCCAGCAATAACTGGATAAATGATTATATAAGGAATTAATTTATAGTAACATTCATATAAGTGTTCATTGCCCCAGATTGTTTCTTATTCCATCCAACACCTTCAAGAAATTGATGGTATTCGCAATAACCACATGGACTCTAAATACATAGAGCCAGCCAACATTGCCCAAGGGATAGGAAACACATCCATTCAGTGGGAAATAATACACTTACCCTCTTGTCTTTAGATTTTTTTTCTCAAATAACTATTTAAACCTTAACAAGTTACTTATCCTTTCTGAATCTCCACGGTTTCTTTGAGAGTAAAAAAAAAAGCAAGTTAGACTTCATGTAGAATGAATCTACCAGCTCTAATATTGTGATTTCTACTCCAGATATCTGCTAAAGTCCTTACTACTATTACTTTTAGTATGCATTTTATATTCCAGAATCAATAGACAGTCTATTTAGAAAAAAATAATAGCATATATTCATCATATCAGCAATTGGGATAGTTATAGATTCAATAAAATTAATTAACCAAAGATGAAGGCTATTTAACACAAAGTTTTGTAATAGTGTTAAAAGGAATATGTCTTGTGGCACTTTTTCATTAATATAGTCTGTTGTTTCTTGGTAATTATCAGAAAATAGATGGGAGGCATTCAAAGTGAAATTGACATGAACATTGTACCAGGTCAGTAGAGTTGTCTTCCAATCTTCCTCTGCATTAAAGTCTATTATTGTAGACAAATCACATAGCTTTTTTAATTCTAACATGTATAATAGGGGTAACAATATCTGCCTGGAAGCAGATATTGAAATAAATTCTCCCTTTATAATCCTTATAAATTTCAGATATATAATTATAAAATATAAATGTATTATTGGTTTAATCTATGGGCTGCAGTAGTAGAATAGCTGTAATAAATAGCAGTAACCTTTTTTCCACTTAATATCTCAGTCTTAGAATTCAAGCTCTGATTGTCATTGCTCTTTCCAGTGGTATATCAACATGGCATTGATGACATTCTTGTGGACTGGATTGCATGGGATAAGGACCATGTATTTATTATTTGTATCTGTCTAATATCCCATCCTCACTCTTCTAGTGATAGTAATGCCCTTCCTCTGGGCTGCTGACTTCCCTCCACACCATATGTTTCTGATAGACCAGCCAAGCAGAGAAATCCATTCCAACATCATCCTTAAACCACAAGGATGAGCCCATGGTTCAAGTTAAACCAAATAATTTTTTCTCCCCAGAGAAAGGAGGATATAGTAAATATTTTAGGCTTTGAGGGCCATATGGTCTCTGTCACAACTACTCAACTCTGCCTTGTAGTTCAAAAGCAGCCATAAACAATACTTAAATGAATGGGTGTGGCTATGTTCCAATAAAACTTTATTTACAAAAATAGGCAGGAGTCTTGGAGTTGGCCACAGACAATACTTTACTGTTCTAGAGAGACAATCCATGAACTGCTTCTGAGCTTTGAAATTGTCCTGGATCATCAAGAATCAGATGTGAAATTCCTACTTCTACTCTTTTAGAAAAAAATTTCAGCTTTATTTAAGTATAATTAACATATAAAATTGTAAAATATTCAAAGTGTACATCTCGGTAATATACATACACATTGTGGAAGGATTCCTCTTATTAATACATCCATCACCTCATGTGTTTAACTTTTTATTTTTCTTATGAAAACATTTAAGTTCTATTCTCTTAGCAAATTTCAGTTTTACAATACAGTGTTATCAACTATAGTTATCATGTTTTACATTAGATACTCAGATCTTCCTCATCTTCTAGCTGAAACTTTTTACTCTTTTACCAGCCTCTCCCTGTTTCCCTCAATCCCCAGCCCCTGGCAACCACTTTTCTCTTCTCTGGTTCTTTGAGTTTGACTTCTTTTTTTTTTTTTTTTAAGATTCCATATACAAATGATACTGTGCAGTATTTGTCTTTCTCTGTCTGGCTTATTTCGCTTAGCATAATGCCCTCAAGGTCCATCCATATTGTTGCAGCCAATAGGATTTCTTTCTTTCTCATAGTTGAATAATATTCCATTGTATATATAAACTACATCTTCAACCGTTCATCTGTGATAGAGTTTGTTTCCACATCTTGACTATCGTGAGTAATGCTGCAACGAACATGGGAGCATTATTCGATATCCTGTTTTCGTTTCCTTTGGATATATGCCCAGAAGTGGGATTGCTGCATCCTATGGTAGTTCTATTTTTAATTTTTTGAGAAACATGCTGTTTTACATTATGGATGTACCAATTTGTAATCCCACCAATAGTGCACAAGGGTTCCCTTTTCTCCATATCCTCGTCAACACTTTTTATCTCTTGTCTTTTTTTTTTTTTTTTTTTTTTATCTCTTGTCTTTTTGGTGATCGTCTTTCTAACAGGTATGAGGTGATATCTCATTGTGGTCTTGATTTGCATTTCCCTGATGATTAGTGGTGTTGAGCACCTTTCCATGTACGTGCTGGCCATTTGTATGTCTCCTTTAGAAAAATATGTATTCGGTTGCTCTGCCCATTTTTTAATCTCATCGTCTGCTTTTTTGCTATTAAGTTGTATGAGTTCTTTATGTATTTTGGATATTAACTCTTTATTCAATATTTGGTTTGCAAATATTTTTTCCCATTCTGTAGGTTGCCTTTTCATTTTTGTTGATGGTTTCCTTTGCTATGCAGAAGCTTTTTAATTTCAGGTAGTCCTACTTGTTTATTTTTACTTTTGCTGCCTTTGTTTTTGGTGTCAGATCCAAAAAATCATTGCCAAGAAGCTCACCCCTTATATTTTCTTTCAGGATTTTTATGGTTTCGAGTCTTGTGTTCAAATCTTTAATCCATTTTGAGTTGATTTTTGTGCATGGTGTAAGACAGAGGTCCACTTTCATTCCTTTGCAGGTGGCTGTCCAGTTTCCCCATCACTTTATTAAAGAGACTATCCTTTCCCCATTGTATATTCTTGACTCCTTTGTTGTAAATTTATTGACCATGTATGCATGCATTTATTTCTTGATTGTCTATTCTGTTCCATTGATTTATGTGTCTGTTTTTATGAAAATACCATATTGTTTTTATTACTATAGCTTTGTAATACAGTTTGAAATCAAGAAGTTTGATGCCTCCAGCTTTCTTCTTCTTTCTCAAGATTGTTTTAGCCGTTCAGAGTCTTTTGTGGTTCCATACAAATTTTAGAATACATTTTCCTATTTCTGCGAAAAATGCCATTGGTATTTTGATAGGGATTGCATTAAATCTGTAGATTGCTTTGGGTAGTATGGACATTTTAACAATATTAATTCTTCCAATTAGTAAGCATGGAATATCTTTCCATTTATTTGTGTTTTTTTCAATTTCTTTCATCAACTTATAGTTTTTGTTTTGTTTTGTTTTTTTGTGTGAGGAAGATCAGCCCTGAGCTAACATCCATGCCAATCCTCCTCCTTTTGCTGAGGAAGACCGGCTCTGAGCTAACATCTATTGTCAATCCTCCTCCTCTTTTTCTCCAAAGCCCCAGTAGATAGTTGTATGTCATAGTTGCACATCCTTCTAGTTGCTGTATGTGGGACGCAGCCTCAGCACGGCCAGAGAAGAGGTGCGACGGTGCACGCCCGGGATCCGAACCCGGGCAGCCAGTAGCAGAGGGTGCGCACTTAACCGCCAAGCCATGGGGCCGGCCCAACTTATAGTTTTTAATATAGAGATCTTTTACCTCGCTGGTTAAATTTATTTCTAGTTATTTTATTCTTTTTGATGCAGTTTTAAATGGATATTTTTCTTCTTTTCTCTTTCTGGTAATTTGCTATTGGTGTATAGAAACACAACTAATTTTTGTATCTTGATTTTGTATCCTACGACTTTATTGAATTTGTTTATTAGTTTCAACAGTTTTTTGGTGTAGTCTTCAGGGTTGTGTATAAATAAAATAATGGCATCTGCAAATAGAGACAGTTTTACTTCTTCTGTTCTGATTTAGATGCCTTTTATTTCTTTTTCTCGTCTAATTGATCTGGCTAGGATTTTCAGTACTATGTTGAATAAAAGTGGCAAGAGTGGGTTCCTCATCTTAGAGGAAAAACTTTCAGCTTTTCATCATTGAGTATGTTATTAGCTGTGAGCTTCTCATTTATGGCCTTAGTTATATTGAGGTATTTTCCTTCTGTTTATTGGGAGTCATTATCATGAATGAATGTTGAATTTTGTCAAATGCTTTTTCTGCATCTATTGAGATGATCATATGATTTTAATCCTTTATTTTGTTAACATGGTGCATCACATTCATTGATTTGGAGATATTGAATCATCCTTGTGTCCCTGGAATAAATCTCCCTTGATTATGGTGTATGATCCTTTCAATGTACTGTTGAATTCGGTTTGCTGATATTTTGTTGAGAATATTTATATCTATGTTCATTGGGAATATTGGCCTATAATTTTCTTTTCTTGTCTGGCTTTGGTATCAGAATTATGCTGGCCTTGTAAAATCAGTGTGAAAGTGCTCTCTTCTTTTTTGGAAGAGTTTGAGAAGGTTGATATTAATTCTTCTTGGATGATTGCTAGAATTTACCAATGGAGCCATCTGGTCCTGGACTTTTCTTTGTTGGGAGGTTTTTGATTACTAATTTCATCTCCTTACTAGTAACTGGCCTGTTCAGATTTTCTATTTCTTCTTGATTCAGTCTCAGTAAGTTGTATATTTCTAGAAATTTATCCATTTCTTCTAGGTTGTCAAATTTTTGGTATATAATTATTCCTAGTAGTCTCTTACAATCCTTTCTATTTTTGTGGTATCAGTTGCAGTGTCTCATTTTTTAATTATAATTTTACTTATTTGAGTCCTCTCTTTTTTTTCTTGGTAACTCTAGCAAAATGTTCGTCTATTTTGTTTATCTTTTCAAAAAATCAGCTCTTAGTTTCATTGATATTTTCTATTGTCTTTCTAGGTTCTATTTCATTTTTTCCCTCTAAAAAGCACTAAAAAGCATAAGAATTTGGATAATTTTTAAAGATATGAGAAATTTCTAGTTTCCTCAATGCTTTTATAACTCTTCTGTTTATAGAAGAGCATGAGCAGAAGGAAAGCAGGGAGTCCGGGCATTGGTGTAAACATGAGCTGTTTAAGGAGAAGCAGCCATGGCAATGGCTTTGGTGATTGGGGTTGTGGAGAAAGAGGATGTGGCTTGTAGTCAGAATCTTATTCAGAGAATATTTTGGAAGTAACACACAAGAAGAAAAATACCAAGAGGCATGCTGTCACATTTTCATTATGATTCAACTCAAAATATTTCTAATTTTTACTGTGGTTTGTTCCTTGACCCATGGGTTATAAGTATACTGCTTAATTTTCAAACACATGAGGATTTTTAGTTATTTTTTTATTATTGATTTCTAGTTTAATCACATTGTGGCTGGAGAATATATGGTATATGATTTAATTTAGCCCATCAGATTATCTATTTTGGCAAATGTTCCATGTAAACTTTTAAAGAATATGTATTCTGTAGTTAAGTCAAGTTTTCTGAATAAGTAGGTCAATTTGTTAATCACACTGCTTAAATCTTCTACATATCTCCTGAGATAGAGAGAGAGATAGAAATAGAGATGATATATAGATATAGGTGTATTATCTACCTAAGAGAGTCTGACAAACATAACATTATAATAGAGGCTTTATTTCTTTTTTAGTGCTAATTTTTGCTTTATAAATTTTGAAGTTATGTTATTAGATGTATAAAATTTTAAAATTATTGTGTTTTCCTGGTGAATTGACACTTTTCCTAGCATAAAATTTCTTCTGCATCTCTAGCAATTCTTTTTGCCTTATAGTCTACTATCACTCATATTAGTGTAGCTTCTAGAGTTTCTTTTTGGTCAGTGTTTGCATATGTGCTTTTCTATCCTTTTACTTTCAACCTCTTTTATTTGAAGTGTTTTTTGTAAGCATCATTCACTGTTATTATTATTCAATCCAACAATATTTATCTTTCAATTGGAGTATTTACTCGATTTATAGTTAATATAATTACTTGTATATTTGAGTTTAAAATCTACCCAATTATCTTACTATTTATTTTCTATTTTCCCCTTATTTTCTCCCTTTTTATTTCTTAGCTTCTTTTGGATTAATAAAGTATCTTCTATTATTATAGCTTCTCCTTACCTTGTTAATTATATTTGATTTTATGATTCTTTTAGGATTTATACTAGAAATTAGAAAATGTAAAAATCTACCTTTAATTAGTACTTTTGTCATTTTCCCAGCAATATAGACACTTCCTCCATTTATTCACATCTCATTTTGTGTAATTGATGTCATGTATTTTAGTTATACATATATTTTCCATCACACATAGTAGTAGTAGTATTATAATTGTTGACACGGTTGTTGTTGTTTTAAAGTCAATATTCATTTTGATTTATTCACCATATTTACTCTCTCCTATGTGTTTAATTTTTTTCCTGCTTTATGATGCTTTCATCTGCCAGCTTATTTCTTTTGACTAAAAAACTACCTTTAATATTTCTTTTTGTGTGTGTCAGCTGGTGACCAATTCTCTCAGTTTTTGTTTGTCTGATTTGTCTTCATTTTACCTACATTTTAAAAGAATATTTTAACTGGGTATACAATTCTAGGCTTGAAGTTATTTTCTTTCAACATTTTAAGACGTAATTATGTTGTTGTCTCGCTCTATGTTTTCTGTCATAAAGTCAGCTATTGGCCTCTTTGTTATTCCTATTTTTGTCTGCTTTTAAGATATTCTCTGGCCTTTGGTTGTCAGTGTATTACTACGATGTTCTTATATGTGATTATTGTTATAGTTATCTTGTTTCAAATTCTTGAATCTATGCTTGAGTACCGTCATCCATTTTGGCAAATTTGTAGCCAGTATTTGTTCGGATAATTCTGTCATTCTCTGTCTACTGTCTTTCTGTGATTCCAGTTAGGTTAGACCATTTTACAACGTTTCATGTGTCTCTTGTGCTCTGTTATGTCTTCCCAGCCTTTTTATCTCTCTGTGTTTTAGTCTGGCAATTTTCTGCTAAGTTATATTATAGTTCACTCATCCTCTTCTTTGTTGTTTCTAATTTGCTATTAAACACATTATTAAATTCTTAATTTCAGTAATTGCATTTTGCCTCAGGGTGACATTGCTGTGACTCCCTTTCTTCAAGATATTGGTCCCTCATTTTGTGGCCGATCTGGTAACCCTGAACTCCAATTTCTGTTTTCCTGGCAGAGAGTGACTATGTTAAGCTCCAAGCAGCCACATGTATCTCTGAGCCCTACAGTCTGAATCAGCAAGTGCTCAAGAGGACATCAAGGGTTTCCCTATAGGATTCATCTCAACGCACTTCCCTCCTCTCCAGGATCTTGCTCCATGCCTGCCACAGATTTTCCCAAATGCCATCAAACAGCTGGAGGGCAGGGAAACAGGGTTTACCATGTATTTTGTCCAGTCTTTATAATCGTTCTTGGGAGAAAGGATCATCTAATAACAACTTTTCCTAGTAAGAAATCATAGTATGAATATAGCATTTATATTTTAAAGGTGGAAATGTTTAACTCAAATGAATCTCTAATTCATGGAATTTGGGGACTACAGAGGAAAATCTTTCTTGGCCAAGTAGTTTTCTAACATTTTACTATACTCTATGTCTCCAACCTCTTTACACACTCAGAATTTGTCTCCCTATAGGAAGTCTAGAAAAGTGTGAAACAGATGGATCCAACACTGTTTAGTAGCATCTACCCTCATATTCCATCCTTATTTTTCAAGTGGTTCTGTTTCTTCCCCATGATAAAAGAAACTTTTAAAAAGGAAGATAGGAAGCAGGCCATGGTAAACAAATAGAATTATGGTCAACATAATGCACTTTAAATTTTCAAAGCTTGAATCCTATTCATAGCTTTGATGAGTCTCCTTTCCAAGACTTTTCTTTTAATTCAGATTCCCTCAATTTTGATGCTAAGCAAGAACCCTCTGGTCTTGTGTTCCCGATTCACAGATCAAACAGGAAATGTACAACTTCTGTTTATTACAGTATTAGTTTTCACCCAACACCCCAACCAAAGAAACTTTATTTAGTTCCAAAGGGCTATTTTCCTAGCTACAAAGACATGTTTTGAAAATGCATCCCTGTCCAGGCCTTTGTTGCCTGAGCACATAAATGGCTGCTGCAGACAGTGCTATAAAAGAATTAGAGCCTGGGGCTGGCAATTACAGTATAAGGCAATCTTGTTATTTTTTTTTTAGTGCCCTGAGAATCATTTCAACTTCTTTTTTGCAGCTATAAGACTGGTTAAATATATAGAAAAAGAGATCTTGTAACTCAAAGGATTTAGGATCTTAAACTTTTGTATTTGATTACATTTGAATGCAATTATGGAGACTTGTAATGTAATATTTTCTTTCTACTGGAGGAAAATTACAGATATGTAATATGGGTTTACTTACCTGATTGCACATTAACTCTAATACTCTCAGATAGCCTGCGGCATAGACAAAAATAAAAAGGCTGTGTTGTTTGGCTTGGAACGAAGTCAGGTATATCATTGGTTAAACACTCTGCCTGTTTCCTACAAAGATGCAGCTTTAGTGTAGAAATGGTGCAATGTGTATGGTTTGCTTTAAAAGAAAGAGAAAGAGAGAGACCATCTTAATATCCAGAGCAAGGAAGAAATAATCCACAGTAAATCTTCAAGTCCCAGAGGTTGTCAAGAAAATTTCGATTTGTGAAGATTCTTCATCAAAGCCCAAGTATTATATGATTAGATGATGTGAAAAGCCAGGCCTTTTTAACTAAACCTTGCAAGCTTGAGCCTTTCCCAAAGAATGGAAAATCCTTGACTCATTATGGAAAAGCAAAATCCAGTACCTGAATGGTCCTAAAATTATCTCCAGGACCAAAATTTAGAAACCTTAGAATTTAGGAACATTAGAAAGTTCTCCTGGTGGTAAAAACAAGCTGTAGTAATTATGGTATTAGATCAAATAATACAAGAAATAATAGTTGAGTGTACAAAACACTGAATGCACTTACATGGCATAGGAAAATAAATATTGGTATTTACTGTGTGCAAAGAACTGGGTTAGGTTTTCTGGGGAATTAAGATTTGAGAGAAAAATGTGACTCCTGTCTACTAGGTGCCGACAATCTCGGGGAGAAAACATATGTGAAAACTGTCCACAGAGGAGCTTATGACGAGCACTGAAACAAAGGACAAACAAGCAGCAATGGGAACGTGGCCTTGGATTCCAATTCTGTTTATGTTGTAATACATTTCGAGGTTATGAGATGGTAGGCAGTTTTCCATCTCATTTCTCACACCATTACCCAGCATTGGATTGGCACATTCCTGTTTCTATTAAGTATCCCTGAGCTGAATTTGAATTGAGGGTTGATTTATATAAGCAATGGGAAGATTATTTATTGGACTTCAATGTCAGAAGTAAATTTCTCTCTCTGCTCTTAATTCTTTTTTCTTTGTTTGGCATTTGTCACTATTTATCTTTACCCTATCATTTACCTATGTGACAACTACTTGAAACCTATTTCTACGTGGTTTAAGGTTCTGAAGGCTAATTCTTAGGAAAGGGTTAGCATGCCATCAAAGTAGAACCTAGACAACAATGTGAGTTCTGAAGAATGACATGGTGGCCTATTGAAAAATCACCAGAAATCTTTCTAAGAAGGGATCCACAGAACATGAAGCTCTGGCAAGAAGGAGGCCCTTCTCGCTCATCTTTCCTTATTATCACTTATCTTCATATTCAGTTTTGCATCTGCATTTTTATAATAATATTAACTGTTCTGGTAAGAACTTACTACCTCACAGAAAAGTAATATTAACCACACAGATCTATCAGTTCCGCCAAGGCCAAACTTAACTACATGAATATAATTTCAGGCTAAGAGTGGGGATGATGTTTAACATTTTTATTTTATAGGGAATCTTAGCGTTCCAACTACAATCTTTCTCCTTCTAGTGCTCTTCTCCAAAAACCAACAAAATTAAAAGCAATAATGAAAAACACACATAGATATATCCAAAATATCTATATTGTTAGCTTGGATATAACACTTATATCTATTTACAAAAGTAAATCATGTAATAACGATCCCAATTTTCCATGCTTCTGAATAACTAATTCAATAAATTAACATTTGAAGAAATCTATAAATTAACTTTGAATTTCAGAAGACTAGAACTTACATATTTTATATCCAATAAATGATAATCATTTATAAATGGTTTTGCCCATATTGGAAAAATTAAATTCATGATTGGAGCTTTAAATGAAAAGAACAAATTCCATCCTTTATCTCATCCTTATTGTTCTCATATCAGTATTTATTGTACCACACATATTACAAGAAGAAAACTGTGGGACCCTGGGGTATCTCCCACTATCAATTCAAAAAATTTAAGAAATCTAGAGAAGAAAGACAAGAACTGAAAATACCTCCTCTTCTCCTAGGCATTTACCTTGATAATTTATATCATCATTAACTTTGCAGCTCAGTTCCTGGAGCTGTTTCTTGAGTTATTTGAGTTATTACTTTCTCAGTAAATGGTGTTTATATTAGTGGAGGAGAACACAACTCCTTTGCTTAGGGTCCATTCACCTGGTGAGATGACAAGGTCATGGAGCAGCACTTGGTTTTCAACTGTGAAGTTCCCTGCTGTTGCATCTCAACTTCAGTATTGCCTGAGTTTGAGGGCAACTGATAATTGGAGTAACTTGGTGGCCGTTATCATCAACTCAAGCAATCATTAACTTTGTGCATGATGACATCAAAGGGCAATTAGTCTTCATTTTCAACCAAAAGAACAAGATGGGATGTATTTTCCTATTGTCTCAACTTTTCATTTTCTAAAACTTAACATGAATTTGTATCAGTGTGTTTAGCTGAAAGTAATAGAATATTTTGGGGGAGAAAAGAAAAGATTCTGGCAGTCCTAGAGCTAGTACAGAGACTCAGGATTTTCTATTCTTTCTTTTTACTTTTCTCAGCATTTTGGCTTTTTAGCCTTCCTCTAAATTTTCAATTCATGGTCACAAGATTGCTGAATCAGTTTCAAGCATCATGCCTTCACATAACCAAGAAGAAATAAAAGAGGTAAAAAAAGGGCAGTTTCCATATTCTCTAATTTATCAGGGAAATATATCTCCTTGTTACCCCTAGGATTCTTTGCACAACATTTTATGTCTCATTCTCAGAATTGGGTGATATGATCACCCTAGATCGTTCCTGGTAATGTATGTGTTTTTCATGGCTGGTTGAGACCAAACAAGATTTACCTCCCGAAAACAGGGAAGGGGCTTACCTTGTCAGAATACACTGCTGGCAGATCAATACCTGAACAAGAGAGTTCTGTTAACAAGGTACTCATGTATGTGTGGGGACAACTTAGGATGGTTTGACTAGATCACTAACAGTATCTATCATAAATACCACTTAGAGAATAAAATTCTGAGATATTAAGATAGAGAAGCTTATTAATCAAGATTAAATTAAAACGAAGTATACAGTTCTTTTTTCCCTGGGGTATAGAGTCTTTCTGCCCCAAAGTTATTGTATCAATACTTGTTTACTGGCTGCTCTTGCAAATATTGACATAATTCATTTGGAAAGGATCCATGATGATATCAAAAACTCCATGAGAAATTAAAATATAAATAGAATACAAAAAGAAGTCAAGGTCATTTTCTAGTCTTAGATAGATTGTGATTTTAATATGGGGAAATGTTTTAGAAAATATTTATCTTATTGGAAATGGCAGTTCGCCAACTTTCTTTTGGCATACCATGGAAAGACTCTTCTAAGTGGCTCTAAAGTCCAGCAACAAAGCAGAAATTCTCTCACTTCGATGGGATTTAAAAAACAAACAATTAAACCATTTTCATCTAGAAGAAGTAAAATTCAGCAAAAAAACTACAGGTGAAATTTTAGCAATAAGAAATGTGCATGTATGTTTGTTCTTTGGGAGAAGGTTATTTAGTGTTTATAAGCATTTGATTGGTTATTAGTTTAACATATACTTAATAAATAGATATTCTCTAGAACTTCTTGAATCACACATTGGATATCCGTGGTTGATTTAGAACTTCACAATGTCACGCGCAGAGAGGGACATAAGCTTTTAAGATAATTTTTTAAAAATCAGAATATTTATTGAGCAGCGCAGAAGTCATTCCTTCCAATTTATTCAGGAGATTTTATCAGGGCTTGGAAAAGACTAAATTGACCTCGACTTTATGGGTGCATATTGTGCCATTTTGTGTTGAAACAGTAGTCAAGACCAATTACCTCATCTGTAGAATAAGAGATACAGTGTACTAAGGTGACAGAACTAAGCAATCCCTGGTTATCAATTCTTTATTTTTCTATTTTGAGTCTAGATTTGAAAAACGTAGTATATAGTCTTAGGAGAAGGACAGTTGTAATTAGATCTAATGTGTTTCAGAATTAGAATGGGATGGGCTATTTTTAATACATAAAATGAGTGTTATCTCTATAAAAAATCATTTAAAAATTGTATTCAAATTTAAAATAAATGTTTTAATTTTCTCATGAAATCTCCCATTGCATGTTAATTAAAATATATTTTGATTCTGCTTATCATTAGCAATGTTATCAGGCTGCAAAATTTCAAACACCTAAAATGCCAGAAAAGTGGTTGAGTACACAGAAGGAAAATCCTAGTCAGAGAATTTTACTGTTTCTACAACACTAAATATGATAAATTTTGTTGTCCACTTTCACAGTCCTAGATGGACAACAAAGATTTGTGTTTGACTGAAAAATAATCTGTGGTTCCATTCTAGCCTTTGATTGGCTGTTAAATTGTATTCTTACCTTCTCTGGGAATCCTGGCATTGAATCTAAAACAACTAAAGGTATGTTTTCTAGGCATACATGGTCAATGTTCATGTATTCACCCAACAAACATCATGTTCATATCACTGTCAAATGTCAAGTATTGTGAATATAAAGACAAAGCATGGCCCTTCCTCTCAGGTGGCTGATAGTCTTATCTGGGGCAAAGATGTCAGATGACTAATCAGAATACATTGTAATAAGTGCTGTGATAGGGGCAGGTACCATTCCTGGAGAAGGCCAACAAAGTAATTGTGTGAATCAAAAGGCCCTCATTTTTATTCAGGATAGCACTTTTGAAAAAGTGTTCACTATTAGGCACAGGAATAGTTTAAACTGTTGACATGCAGGATGACATTTATCTAGTAATATGGGGCAGTCTATTTCTACCAGGACAAAGGTGAGAGATGTGAATTTCTAGAGTCGTGTCCAAACAAGCACATTGACAGAGGATCAGACATAACATTTTCCAGAGAGGTAGCCATATGTGAGCTCTATATATAGATATAATCTAAGTCAAAATACCTATGGAAATTTTGGAGCAGACTCACAGAGCACATGAGCATTTCAATACAAGTTGATTCAATATGGTATACAGCTGGCAAAGCAGAGAGCTTTAGTGCAGGGAAAGGAGAGGAGACATAAGTAACAAAGTGGAATCTGATTTTAAGCAGGTTGGAACATAGTTTTGATCTCAACATACGTGTACATGGCTGGTTTTTGAAATTTTTAAAATGTAGTCTGTTCCTGCCAGTAAGAAGTGAGCGCATATCTTATATTTTGAAAGTAAGTTAACTCTTTCAATCCACTAAATTCTTATATTATATAGAAGAGACATACTAGAGTACTGCTGCTCTTTTCGAAATATTGCTCACACGTGTTAGAAACAGGAAAATTTAATTGACAGTATGTTCACATATTTTTTATAGAATAATGAAGTTTTTCAGATTTCTAAAATTAAATCTCACTTTTTCATATGACTTGTCTTTTGAATCACTCTATTTTTTCTCCCCTGCAATGGTTAGAATTTTTGCATGGATTCTGTCTCTCCCTCTCTCATCCCAGTCTTGCTGCTACTCATCCAGTTCTCGTTCTCTCCCAGTGTTTGAGTCCTGTAGTCATCCTGAGTATTGTGGCATTGCATTTTCTTCCTGACCTGGGCTCCACTCCACCAGTGATGACTTTTCTCTGAGGATGAGAGTAGGGGGCAAAAGACAAACTGAGAAACGTGCGTACAGCTCTGATGTGTGGCATCCCATCTGCACAAAATGAGGATATGTGAAATGCAATCATAATTGCTATCAGTGATGAAAAGCCATCATTTTTATAATTACTCAGTAATAAACTTTAATATGCTTTCTCGTGGAAGGATAACAATGGAGTCATTGACTGATGTTGGTCTCTGAACTGGTGCTCAGGAAACTGCACAAATGGTACCTAATGACCTTAGGGAGTTAACAATCCCCAAAATGTAGGTAATTTATCCTTTTCTCAGAGCTCATTGTTCTCAAACGTTTTGAGAATCAAAAGTTTTTTTTCCGTTTATTTATCCTAATTCTCTGTGATCTCCTTTGCCCTCCTATGACATTCAGTGACCTGGCAACGAGCAAGGAGACAAAATAAAGTGTCCTACTGTGATTGCAAGTAAGCAAGGAAACAAAAGAAAACATCATAAGAGGTGATGCCAGTTAGCCAGTTAGCCACGGCAGAGAGAATTAGTGAGGAAAATGGTGGAGGTGCTGGGCAGAGGTGCAGGGTACAGTCAACTTAAGCATTGAGGGCAGTTGCAGTTCAACGAACAAGCTTGTTTAGGTGGGTTCCCATGTGCCACATCCCTAGACTATGTCACCAGAGTAAAGAAGCTTCTTCCCATGAACAGATGGATAAAATCTATCTGTGTGGCCATTCTGAAACCAAGAGATTTTGTTTCAACTGGGTAGAGATTATGCTGGTGGCTTTGGCCTCTAGATAAATGCAGCGGAATATTCTTGAGTAGCTATCTATTTATTTTATCATTTGCCACACAGTGTGTATTGCCATTGTATGAGAAAATCCTTTCTGGTTAAAATGAATGCTTACAAAGCAGCATTTTATATCTTTTCCCATCTGTGAGGAATTTGTCACATCTTGATATAAAATCCCTTGTTGCCTTGAAGTTTTTAAGACCAAGCACATTATAGTGTTAAGGGCATGTTTTTTCTTGTCCATCATCTTTTTTTCACTTTTAAAACCATGTTTATTTATTTTTGTATCAGAATATGTATGACTTTATTCTGACTTCCTTTTTTCTTCTCCCAAGATAGTCTGAAGCATCAGATATTGGATCTCACGAGGTTTCCTCAAACTATTTTAGGAATGCAAGAAGAAATGTTTGGCCAGCTATCTTTTGTTGATTTGCCCCAGCGAGTGAGGTTGGTAATAATTGCACCTTACAATTCCAACTGGAAGATAGGTCTTTAGGATTATGGAGACTTGCGTGACCAAGTGTATTCTACACAGAGGATCATGAATGTCCTAAGGTACGAGTTTGATGGTACCACATAATTATAAGCTTCTTATCTTTTCTTCACTTATAATTTCTTCTCTCCCGTTTTTACCTGCTCTACTTGTATTCTCTGAAACTTCAAAATGTTTTCAAAACCATTTTCTTAATGTGATATAGTCATTCAGTATTGTAGGAGGAAAGTTTTATATATTATTCCTAGGATGTAATTTGCTAAGAAGTTGTAATGTTGGCCATTTCTTCCCGTTATGTTTTTGGAATTTGACTAGAATAGAGGCAAGCATGCTGGCAGAATCACCCGTAGTTAAAATGTGGGAACTTCTACATATGGACTCATTCATTTTACCTAATCCTTAACGTCTATTGTTAAATACTATTAAGTTGAAAAAGTTCTAAGCAAAAAGCTTAAAAACAAGTATTCAGAAATAGTTAAAAATGTACTTAAAAGTAATAAAACTGCCAAATTTTACATTGGGAAAGAGGCATTGAGCCCATCCTCCCACACAGGCCAGAAGCCCCTTGAACGTAGAACAGATCAAACACAAGCTTAGAAGACCTGTGGTCTGTAAAGGCAGCTCATTCCAGGTTGGATGACAGCTAATTGTGTAAAAGTCTCTGCTAAATGAACCAGAAGCTGATTCCTTTTAGTTTTTACTTGTTGGCTCTGGTCTGGCCTTTTAAAATGATATGAAACGAAGCTCTACACCATCCTTATCATCCTTCCCCCATAGATGTTCATAATAAAGACATTTAAATTTTTAAATCATTTTTTTTTATGGCTTGTAGATACTTAAGCATTTTAGTTCTCAGGTTGCAATCTGATGTATCAATATTCTTCATAAGATAGAATGCACATAATTAAACATTTGCTGGGGGCTTTTGGGTATTTGTAACAATCAAATATGTGATGTTCCACTTGAGAAAGCTAATTATTTCACACACGAAGTGGTAGGGTAATAGCATATCAGAATTCTGTTGGTGTACAATGCTTTGTAGCTGTGATGTGGATTTTTCCTAAAACGAAACTCTTCTCATGTTAAAAAATATACACTGTCTATAGCCAATCAATTCCACTTCTAGGAATGTAACCAAGGAAACAATCTGATATAAATGAAAATATGCACAACGAGTAAAATTTTAATATTAAGCACAAAAATCTGTGGATATAAACTATTTAGCTGTCCAATGATAGAAAATATTTAAATAAATTCATTCATGGAATGGAAATCCATTCTACGGATATTATGCAGCCATAAGAATGATTATGTAACATGAAAATTATAATGACATGATAATAATAAAAAACAACACAAGAATACGTACAATGAATATATATATGATGAATACACATACTGTTTATTCCAAAGATACTGGAAATAAAATACCAAAATTATAGCTATCTTTGTAAGGTATACTATTTCATTTTTTCTTTCTTCTATTTTTATATATTTTCCGAATTTCTATGATTAGCAAGTATTGCTTAGAAAAATGAAAGATTGCCAATAAATTTTCATTTTTAACTATTGGGATTTCCTATATGGAACAAAATTTCTTTCAGATGCTTTTATGTACAAACTCATATTCTCCTTGTGTTACACCACTAGAAAGTTTTTGGTTTCACTGCTGAATCTTTGAGATTAACATACTGGAGGACGCGGCAGCCGGACCACACACCTATCAGAAGCAGAATCTTGTTATGATGGAAAATGGATCTCTTTGGGCTTGCATGGTATCTCTTCAAACTCATGTGTTCTGCTACTTTATTTTTATTTCTTTATGGAGAAAAGAGGAGATGAGAGAGTGATTGATTGAGAGAGAGACAGCAAGATTGGATGGAGAAAGGCAGGAGGCACGAGTGTGTGGTAGAAAGGACAAAGAGAAAGCTGGTTGCAACAGCTGCTTTGCTTATCTGAAATTTCTCACTCGACTCTTGTTCACATCCCAGGTGACCAGCTAATAAAAATAATTTAAGCTTTAACAAAACAAGGGTAATTTATAATGTGAAAACTGTAGTCTAGCACTTGTATCAGCACCAGAAACAAAGTCTCTGAAAATTCCTTAGGGGAATGAAACTACCAGGGACACACAATTAAATAACAACCTTCTTTCCACTCAACCACCCCATCCCAGGCCCCCACTCCCTGCTGCCAACTCCGCCTCGACATCAAAAACTTGAAGCAAACTTAGAAAATTCTCTCTTTCACTGTTGGATTCTCCATATTGTTTTTAAAGCTACCTTAGAATCATATCATTTTTCCTCTTTACATGGAAATATTTTTAAAATTCAGACCTTAGTATTAATTGTTTTCAGTAAAATTATCACTACCACAAATCTATGATTATTCAATAGACCCACTTTAAGTGGAAGTAATTCCATTTTTGAACTAGAATATCTATTGTACACTTCAAAATTATACTTTTCTTGGAAACAGGGCCTCTTGAAATGGAAATGTCTCACAAAAAGGGCAGATTTTAATATTTTTCATCCCCACTGAATTAGAGAAAGAAATTAATTTGCTAAATGGAAAGCTACTGTCATATAACATATTGCATAAAATGAACATGCACATGGAGATTAATCAAAAAATGCACAACATCAGCTTTCTAGCACTGTCGTGCTTAAAGTGAACTTACATTTTTATTCTGCCTTGAGGATACACAGATTGTTTTGTTTTAATGGCTTCCAGCCATCTCTATTATATAGCGTAAAGGCTCAGAGGGGTAAGCAGATTTCAGTCCTCAGAACAACATTTATAAGGAAGGAGTTTAAAAGTGCTGATTAAGCAAATGCTGTTGGGTTAGCCTGCCTACTTCACATTTGCGTTTAAGTCACTGTGGAAGAAATATTTAACTATTGGAGTGATTATCTGGACATTATCTGAAACCTGGATGAATCTTGGGCATCTCTGAGGATGCATTTTAAATGATAGGCATAGGTTGCTTAAAAGAATTTCTTGGCAGAGTTGCTAAGGGAGAAATGAACTCTGGTATTGGAAGACAACAAGTTGAACCAATCATCAAAAACTCAGAATCACATAAGTTCTTGGAGGCATATGGGCTTTCACTGGTCGACAACTTGTCTTTCTCTGCAAACTGAACTGCTGAATTTAGAGTGAGACTCAGAGGCTCAAGCATGTTTCTGTCATGTAGCTACTGTGTGACCTTCATTAAGTCATTTAACTTTCTGACTCTCAGTTTCCTCATTAATGAGGAAGTCAAAATAATAATTGTTCTGTCTAATTCATGGGGCTGTTCTTAATATCAAATGAGATAATGAATATGAAAGCATTTTATAGCTGTAAGCAATAGGGAAAAATTCATTCACTATATTAAGGATGAATTAATGTGCATTTGTGCAGTACTTTTTATGGATATTTGATAAGAAACAAGAAGGCTGGAATTCTGATTTAGAGTTGGAACACCTGGGTTCAAATTACAAGCATTGATGATAACTAGTTCTGTTACAAGGAGCACATTAATGAATTTAAGTTTCCGCTTTTAAATACCTATTGTGAAGTTAATAACAATACTTGCCTGTTAGATCATTGGAAGATCAAATGACATCTTACAAATAAAAACATTGTCTAACATTACTGTTATTACTGTCATTATCTTTCAAAAATTCTCTTTTGATAATCAAAGATGAAGATAATTTCTCCCCAACATAGACCTCAATAAACTAGATTTGGCCTCACACCCTCCTTCTCTGTTGAAATTACTTTTCCATGCAAATTAATTCCCTCTGGAAGCTATAAATCTTCCATTGGGAACTTGGTGTTTTATTTAATCCTTTTCTTTATATGTGGTGGCAGAATAATTTTTAGATCATTTTACCAAATTCCCAAGGATAACTTAAGAAAACACAGTAACTGACAAAATTATTATATTAGTGGACTAAAGATCAAACGAATTTGCAAAGGGGAAGAATCTATGGAGACAGTGTGTATTCCTGGGAGGCCATCCCCAAAAGAGCTTGATGCAAGAGCCCTGGGGTGGGGACGAGGGATTCAAGTTGACTGGGTTCTAGCTTGGATTTGACACCAATTCACTGGAACTTTTTTTTTCCTATATGTAAACTGAGACAATTAGAGTAAATAGTACACAAGACCATTCTTGCTTTGACATTTTCTTGAATTCTTGAAGTCGAAGCAGTTTGCGGATACTTAGGGGTAAAAGGGCTCTTACCTTTATCTTATTGATCAGTGTCGCTCAGCCAGACGGCAGAACAATTTGATTGGGAGCTAAAAGTATTGTGGCCTCTGTTTGATATTGTTTTTGTTTGGACTCAGAGAATTTACTTTTCAAAACCGCTTGAAAAGTTACAGCCATCTATTTAATAATATCCTTATGGTAAGCAAAAGCTCATGTAGGTTCTGAAGAAGCCCTACTTCATTCTAGAAAGCAACTTAAGTTCTGGCAGAATCTGGTTCAATAAGTATGAATTAGTGAAGGTAAAATAGGGTTCCTCAACTTTACATCTTTTGGAGTAGGAAAGTTTTATTTTATGGTGTTTGTCTACCATAAATTATTTCAAATCTTTGAGAGTAAAATTTGCGTGTGCAAATGTATCTAAACTTAGTGATTACTTAAAAATGCAATTTAAGATATGAAAAAGTTAAACTCAGCAAATAGGTTCTATTTCTTCTTGATATTATACAAGGGGTAGAAGGCTGGATATTGATCATCTTAATACCCCAAATCTTAAGTCACATAAATCCATTATAAACATTTTAAAATAAAATCTAAGTGGAAATTCTGTGAAATGACAGAACATTTCTGTATTTTACAAATTTTAAATACCTTCAAGTATGGTTTATTTTTAAACTTTAACTCAATATCTTTTATCTTATTGGATTTACCATAAAGAGCTAAAACTCAGATAGCTAATTATACTTATTTTTAGAGATAACATTATGAGCTGAGCTGTAATTTTCCAAAAAAAATGAAAATAAATTACTTCAGTGTTTTAATACATAATATGAAAGAGTGGATGATTAGATATGAAGTATCTTGGTCATTCAATGTTCAACATTTAAACTCCCAGACCCTTAAAGTTGGATCATCTAATATACAGCAATATTCTATTATTTCACTTTTTGCATAGTTTACAGGTAAATACAATGATGTTTTTGGTTGCCTAATTTAGATAAACATTTCAAATATTTCGGAGCTACATATTGGCTATAAATAATACATGAGACCAAAAATTTAAAATGAAGGTAAACCTTCTGAGTTAATACTTATGGATTCAATTTCAAATCCTTGCTTTTTGGGAAAATGTATGTCATAATATGTTATAGAAAAGTATTGGTATTATGGTGAGTAAATATACAATAAATTATGCCCTTGCTTCTGACTTTCATCCTCTGATTAGGTATGGCATTTAGGATAAAACCATGTTTGAAGCATGATTTAGAACATAGAGATAAACCACCCTATACGTTTACCTTACCTATAGATAATATCTATTAGTGTTTAAACATGCTCCACTTAAAAAAAAAAAAGTTGATAATCTTAAATTCTAATAAGATAACTGGAAGAACATTTCTCAGTGCTTAAAGTTATTTTGTTCTGTTCAGAATATTTCTAGAATTGCTCTCAGTTACTGTATAAGAAGAAAATTCCAATGACAAGAAAATATGAAATACCACATTGGAAAATTGGATCTTAGGAATGGAATGTTGACTCCAAGAGACCTGGCTTCAGGTGTGTTGTGTATAATGTGTATGTGTTTGTGAAAACAAATTTCAAACGCTATGCTTCTTACTGATGTGCAAACATGTACTAAATAGCTTACAAAACATTTAAATACAAACTGAGAAAAAGCCTCCTCATCGCTAATGTACAATTAAATGACCCAGTCCTGGCATTGTTGTAATCACAGTGCAATTTGATGCCAAGTGTGGAAAGACCTTCTTTGGGGGATGGGGACTTGAGAGCTGTCAAGGGACTTGCTCCTTTGGCAGTGATTAACAGTTTGGTAATGAGGGTCTGTTGTGTGGGGGTGAGAATCCAAACACTGTGTCAAATGGTTAGCTGCTCTTTTAGTGACCCCAAAGTACACAGCAGTCCTAGAGCTGAGAGAGAGGGAGAGAGAGAAAGAGAGAGAGAGAGAGAGAGAGAGAAGCTAGAAGAGCATGAGAAAAGATTCCAAAACTCTTACCTTTATACAAAGACAGAAGATTCTTCTCTATTGTGGTCAGCTCACCACCTTCATACCCCATCCCTCCAAAAGGAAACTCTGGAACCGTTATCTGACAGTAACAACAAAATAACCCAAACAAACAAATGAAAAAACAAAAAGAAATTTAGGACTGCAGGTTCAGGAGTTGTTGACTTTATTAACAAAATGTCTTTTTTAGCTGAAAAAAAGGCAGCTTGGAAAAGAAATACCTTATTTAAATGTGGTTTTAAAAATAGCCTCACAATAGATTCAACTATCACGTAAACTTTCTCATTTGCTAGTCAGCTTTATGCCTTAAAAAGTGATCTCTTAAGTCAGCTTTGTATAAAATAAATAAAGTGAAAAAGAAACTAACTCTTCTGGAAAATGTGAAGAAAAAAAGCTAACTGCAAGCTTCAGTGTCTTTATATTTATTGGCTTGAGGTCAAGTTGTTATGAGATGTCTTGGCTATTGGATCCATGATGGCTGTGGTTTTTTCTTAGCTACACATCCAGAGCTGTGTTGTTCATAGGGAGACAGAAATACCTGGGCGTGAATTCCATCTGTCAGTTAGTGTGACCTGGGAAAGTTACTTAGTTTCCAGTAATAATATTATAATACCACCTTCGTCTTACAGTTATTGTAAAGATTGAATGAGATAACATAGTGTCTGATACTTAAGAGGTCACGAATAGTTATCAGGACCATTTCTTTCCCCATTTTTGTCCTATTTAACTTAGTATAGCTTTATGAATATTAGCAATTTGGTTAATTTTGAGGTAAACTGTATGCTTTTCAAAATATATTATCTTTTAGTATGATGTTGCACAGTTTATTTACAACTGTATTTTGATGTATTTCAAATTTTAATTAAACAATGAACATGCGTTAATTTAAAAAAAAAAAAGAAAAAATAATTTGAGGGCTGACTATCCCAGTAGTCAAAGTTCTTTTGTTAAAACATCTGTCTGTAAACAAAATTTATGGTAAATTTTAACTTAACATATAATGAATAAAGTACAAGACTCACATGGATGTGTAAACCCCAGAAAATGTCCAAAGTGGATTTTGGCTAAAATCATCTGGACAGTTGCCTCGTAATACAAAGCCAAAACAAAGAGACGCTGGGCCAGAGGAAGCCTAAGTACATAAACATGAAACTACTGAACTCGGAGGAAATTAGTGAACGAGTTAAATACTCATCCAGGAGCTCTCTGTCCATTTTTATCGGGGGGATATTCTATTGCTGTAAGCAAGCATCTAGTTTTCATGATTTTCAGAAAAGCCTAAAGCTGGTGGGGAATGTTGATAATGAGGGAGGCTAGGCATGTGTGGGAGCAGAGAATATATGGAAATTTCATACCTTCTCCTCAATTTTGTTGTGAGCATAAAACTGCTCTAACAACTAAAGTCTTAATTTAAAAAAAAGTCTAGAAGTATGAAGAAGGTAAGATAAGCATGTACGTATTCAAACACTGGCTCCCTTTCCCCCTTATAAAATGTTCCCATATGAATTAAGTAAATCTTATTACATTTTATGTAAATTAAACTTTTCCATAAGGTGGAGTAAATAAACCTCATCTTGAAAAGAAAGTTTAAATTTCTTTTGGTAATAAATAGATTATTTTTTGTTCTCTCTCTAACCTGAAGTTTTTAATATCAGGTCCACAGACCCATTGGTCTGTACCTAGAATTCAGGAGATCTTTGATGGGAAAAAAAATTACATTTTTGTTTTTACTATCCTCTAGCTAAAATTTAGTATTTTCTTGAATTGTGAATGCGGTATATCTTAGATATCTTTAGAGCACATTCTGGTTGTTGCAGAGATCTTGAAATATCACTTGTGATCATCATTACTTTGAAGTTATGGTAGTTATTAGACTGCCAATGGGGCCCACAGCAAAAATTAAGGAGAAGGACCCCTGCCGTATGCCCGTATATTTGCATTTGTTTCAATTCATGAAATATGTGTAAACTTGGTGGATGTATTGGGTTAGTAAAAGACGAGAGTTTCTCTGTCCCTTCCCCAATATATTCCAATCTAACCATTTACCAACTCACTCATATTGTGCTCTATAAAGCAATATATTCCAATAACAAAGCAAAGATCATGAGGCTAGCAAACGCTCTTCATTTAAAGCCCTAACAGTACCTCAAATAGTCTGAGAATAGGGTTTGATTATAGAGTAATGGCAATATGTCTCCGGCAGACCTGCAAATTAATCTGTTCCTTTAAAACCCTTCTTTCCCATGCAGTACAGACCAGCCTGCCAATCAAAATATGGAAAAGAAGAATGCATAAATTGAGGTTATTATGTCAAACCTCAATTGTCTTCACGATACATAAGAGAGCAAGAAAAATGAGAAAATTTTCGTGAGCTAACTTTGTCAGGTGGATAAAATGGCATAAATGAGATGATCCTCGTGAGAATACTTACTGAACAAAGTCTTGTCTCCTAAAAATTAAAGAAACACTGTCACATTAAAGAAACACTGCGCCCCCCATCATTCACTAACTACCGAGTTAAACGTGTTATAATTTTAATCACGAAACTGGTGTATTTAGGGTTGACTTTTATAGTGTCAATAAATATATTTTCAAATCCAACCACTAATTAATTATGAGCCCAAATACCCAATAAATGCCCCATGTCTATCACATTGCAGGTAATTAAAGTGCTTTCAGAACTTTAGCATTGGAAAGAAACATAATTTTCATCAGATGACTTCTTGGTAGTATTTCCAACTGAGTTAGGAGACTTCTTTGCAGTGGAATGAGGAGACCAGACTGAGAATCTCAAATTGGTTTCATTTCCAAATAAGTGGCAAATCACTGATGCACTTGTCTGTAATGAGGAGATTGGTCCCATCAAGGCCTATTAAAATTCCAAAATTGCATTATTTCTATGATATTCAGAATATAGGTATCCAAATATCTTTGTTAAAAATCTCCATTCCCATTTAGTATTCTAATTTTAAAAAAAATCAAATGCAACTAAGATAGAAATTTTTTATTTTTTAATCTAGTATAGGACACTCAATCTTACTCAATGTTATATGAACTTTCTTTCTATTTGGGGGGTAAAATTTCCCCTTAGAGAAAAGTTTTTCTTCATAAAGGGCTGACAGGCAGTGTGGTGAAATTCATGCTGTTTCTGGTCCTTCCCTGGAGACCAATTTAGCCACACGTTTTGTTCTATGAGGACCTTTGAGATTGGCCCTGGAAGCATTTTCATTTCCTCCATTAAATGTGGAGAAGAAAGTGTGGTGGAAAACACACAGGACTTTGTGTTTCTATTTCAACCCAACTAATAATATAACCTTGTATAAACAACTTTTCACTATTTGTTCTGAATCCACTCTCTGGAAAATAGATATGTAATATCAGTTGGCTAGTCTAGGAATAAAACAGACCAGCTAAAAATCAACAGTCCTTTGAGCGAATTTATAACAGTGAATTACTATGATGCAGCCTTTTAGGTAGTGACTTGTCTGAGTTCCTAACCCCCAAAATACTGAGTGCCACAAATCCTATAAATCAAAGAAATGCCATAGCTTTTTGCTTCTGCTCAGCCTATCATTGAAGATATCACATCAACGAAGAAAACAAGCAACCAAAAAACTTAGTTATGATGAAGAATTTTCATAAGGAGCAAGGTACTGGGCTGCATGTTCAAATGCATCCTTTGGTTACATGGGGATTCTGATGCCTTGAAAAAATCAGGTATCAACATGCAATTACAGTTTCATGAAATATCATGACTTTAGTAAATTCTTCGTGCTATAAATGATGCACAGCTCATTCATTCTTTTATTCATGAGAGCTTATCATGGACTCAAGATACTGGAATACATAGAGGAGGAAGACAGACAAAATTTCTGCCCAAACAGATTTTACATTGTGGTAGGAAATGACAGGCATAAATTAATAAATATTCAATATAATAACAGGTAATAATGATAAGTGCAATGAAAAAAGTAAAGCACCCCAGGAGGATACAGATTGAGCATGTGTGCAAGTGAGTAGAGGAAGTCGACCAAGAAGGTGGCGGAGGGAACATCTGAACAGAGAGATGAAAAAAATGAAGAAGGGAGTTATGGGGAAATCAGGGAGTGAGAGAAGAGGAATTCCAGCAAGCAGCATGAGAACATGCAAAAGTCCTGAGGTCTGTTGAAGTGTTGGTCAGCGTGTCTAGAGAAAGAGCTGGCTGAGCAAGTGGAGTGGGGTAGGAGATAGACCTGAGAAAAGAAAGGGTCAGGCCATTGAGAGTCTTTTAGCTCATCCTAAGTCATTTGGCTTTATTTGAAATGTGATGGAAAGCCAATAGAGAGTTTTGAAGAGGAGGTTAACATTGTTGTATTCATGTTTAAAAAGAACATTCTGACCTCTAGATTTGAAATATAGCTGCCTTATATAGTTTATATTTTCAAAAAGAAGTTATACATCTATAATTTATACTACCTTTAGGAAAAGCAATATAATTCTCCCAGCAGCATTTTTCACTTCATTAATCATGGAAATATTTCATAATTATAAAAAAGATGTAGGGGGGCCGGCCCAGGGGCATAGTGGTTGAGTTTGTGTGCTCTGCTTCTGCGGCCCGGGGCGTTTGCAGGTTCAGATCCTGGGCGTGGACCTATGCACTGCTTATCAAGCCATGCTGTGGCAGCGTCCCACTCATAAAGTAGAGGAAGATGGGCACAGATGTTAAGCCAGGGCCAGTCTTCCTCAGCAAAAAGAGGATTGGCAACAGATATTAGCTCAGGGCTGATCTTCCTCACCAAAAAAAAAAAAAAAAAAAAAAAGATATAGGGTACACCAATGAATTGAGACCTTGGTGACACTTTAAAAACTTAGTTGAAAAATACCTTTACAATTATTGTAAAAATTCCAAAACTTGCCTAGCTTTAATAGTCTTGGAAATGTCATCATGTAGACTGCAGGAAATGAACGAAGTCAGGGTATCAAGTAGTAAAAAAAATCTCTGATTTTATTAGCTTATCAAATCTCTTCTGACTACCCCATATGTGCCAAACATGAAGCTAAATTTTGGGGGTTTAAATTGATTAAGATGTTGTTCTTTGCTTTAAGGTGTTCGTGATCTATGAACACAATTGTAGTGGGCGAAATTGAATTTCAACTTGACAAAATAGGATAAGCAAAATTTTTATTAAAATGTGTGCAAAACAATAAAGTTACCTTCCTAGTCCTGTCTCCAGTAGTTTCAGTCATTTTGCCTAATAGAACAGACGAGAGAGACGTTCCAGTCTGGCGAAGGAGCAGGAAGCAGTGGTGAGGAAGGGTAGCAAAAGAACGTTAAAGATGTGTCAGAGAAGCTCTCTGATTTCCATCCAGAACAACACATAAGATCCTCGATGAGGCAGTGTGTTGTCATGGAAACACAACTTTCAGAGCCAGACGTACAGCTCTCCTTCTATGAAACATTAGAATTTGGGCAGATTTGAGACCTTTGACCCTTGTGGAAAGTGACGATCACAATAAATTCCTTGCGAGCTTGTTATGAGGTGTAAATAAGTTAACATAGTTCAAGTGCCAACACTGTACTTGCCACATAGTTGGTCAGCTCCCCCTCCGGCCGAACAGTTACAATAAGCTTCCTTCTGTGGCACCAAACTGGTTTAACAGTGGACATCTCTACAGCCGTTCTCATGCTCACAAAATTGCCATGAATATGAGATCTTGGTTATGTGATTTACCCTCCCTATATGGGTGTTGGGGGGATTAATTAACTAATGCTTGTAAGACACTGTATGATTCATAGGTCAAAGGCACTTGTGAACACCAAGTTCCCTTATTAAATGTTACCACCTGCCGGCTCCCCTGCTTTCTCTGAGAAACACTGCGTGAGAGAAGAGATGCCTTTTAGGAAAGCAGATTTTCTCATGCTTTCCTTCTGCTGCCACGGGGAGAAAAATGCAGTATATTCAATGAGAAATATGACCACATTGCTTGTTCTTGAGGGATTTCCAGAAGAAATACCACAAAAATGCTTTTCTTGAGGGTATTTAGACTAAATTCTTATAGATTGAATAGATATCAACACAGCTCATACGGGTTGTTTTAGTCTGGTTTTGTGTTCTTGTTGTTGTTCTAGAAAGGGTACCATGTGGAAATCCAAGGAATTCCTTTAGAGAGTAATCAGTCAGCTATCATGAAAAGCAAATCCCTCTGAAAAAGAAAGCAATATAGGACTCCCATTTATAGGGGGAGGAAAGAAATCACTTAAAAGATCAAATAAAGCAATATCACTTTAATAATTAACATGTAAGTGTAAAGTATCAAAGGAGATTACTTTTTGAATGCAGATGGTGGCAACAGATTTTATATCTTCCTTCTAGAAGGCCTCTTTCCAATAAAGAATGATGTTAGTGCCCTGGTAATGTGACAAGAAAATAGTTATTTCCCCTAACCTCCTTATGAATAAAAAACACTGCATTAATTTGAGGATAGATAATGGGTAACTGTTGAATTAACCAGAATCGCTTAGAGTAACGGTATCTTGGAGTAATGGACTCCACCAGCCGTGGTTCCGTATCTACTGTGTGTCCTCCACTGAGCCTGGCAGTGAGAACTGCTGGTAGGCGGAGAGGGGAGAGTAAGTGGGAGGAGAATTGTGTGTAGACACCAGAATTCACACTCCAGCGCTGGCCCTGAGCTGTTACTACACACAAGGTGAGGCAAGTTGCTTAACTCATCTTATCTTCAGCTTCTTTGCGGAAAAGATGGAGAAAACAACACCACCCCTTCCATTTGTTGGGAGGCTTAGTATAAAGTGAATTATATAGAGAAATATACAATATTTCTGGAATATTGTATTGCTAATAATAGTGATGCTACTGCTGCCGAAGATAAAATAATATGATTATTCAGGAGCTTACGGTTTATGTGGGGCAACAAAATAAACCCAAAAACAGATTTAAAAAATTAGGGATTGTGTCAGTGAACATATTGTAAAATATGAAACTAATTTCATGGCTATGATCAGAGATTTAAAATTTGGTGATTATTAATAATCAAATTTTACGAAACCAAATTTTCAACATGCTTATTTTTAGCACTTTTTTGATGCCAACAGGCAATATCTATCAAGTTTATTATAAAATCCGGATATTTATTTGGTATTGATTGGTTGGATTTTTGTTGTGTTTTGTCATCCTCATTACCATTTAAGTAATCTCCTAGTTACTGTATAATAATGATAATGTATGAAGTTATGCTCATTCTCTTCAAAACTGGGACCTGAGATTCTAACTGCAGTTAACAAATTCACCAAGACTAATTTTTGAGTACATTGTATTCACTGAAGTAAAGGGTCTAGGTTAAATTTCTCCTTTATGCTTATCAATGAGAAGTGATGCTTCAAGCAGAACAGACCGTGTTCATTCTTCCACACGCAGAGAACATGAAACATTCCAGGTCTTTCCTAGTGCAATTGGTGATGCCAAGTTACCCAGTTTTGGTCTGTTTTCTTTAAATGAGATGGCTCCGTGTGTGTGTGTGTGTTCATTTGAGTAACAGATTGGTTACTGGAAAGATTTTCAGCATCTATAGTCAATTAAAACTGCAAAACACAGGTCTTAATGTCTACTTGCATTCATGTTACTAAAAATTTCTCTTCAGGATCTCAAGCTCAACCTTTCTTCTCTGACCCCAGCCTTGTTAGTGCTGCCACCTACAGGAAAATATGGTGGCAAAACAAGAGTCATTCATGTGAAACGCTGTAACTGTGTTTCTCGTGTAATGTACAGCATAAGGAATATAGTCAATAATATTGTATTAACTTTGTACGGTGACAGATGGTAACTAGATATATCATGATAATCATTTGTAATGTATAAACATATCGAATCACTATGTTGTACACTTGAAACTAATATAATATTGTATGTCAATTGTATGTCAAATAAAAAAAATTAATTCAATCAAAAAAATAGTACTTCCTTTCCTATGTCCCTGCACTAACCTCTTTAAGCCACTTTTAACAAACACAAAGTATAGGTGCACATATACGCACACTCTCCCCGAGGGTTTCTCATCCGGGCATCCACTTCCAGATGGCATACAGTGATTCAACTCTACTGAAAGTCAGCATCCTAAATTGTAATTGTCTATTCTCTCTCCTAACTTAGACTCTTTATTTTTAAAAGTAAAAATTTATAGTCTCTTGTGTCATATGTCTGGATTGGATCTTTATGTCCACTTTTACTCAGACTTAAATGTCAAGCTGGACACTCATGTTGTAATTATATAGCATGGGGGGAAAGGTTGAATGATGTGGTGAATATAGCATTGGCTATTGCCAGAGAGATACAAGTTTCAATCTGACCTAGAGTTCTATACAAAATGAATAGTCTTGGTCCTGTCCCTAGGGGCCAGTGGTCTATGTCAGAAAAACTTCTGTATATAATTTAACATAGTAGGCAGTCCTGTTAAGTTGAGAGCTGGGGCTGTATTTAAAGAGGATTAAATACTTTCCCATTTAGAGAGGAAGAGAGAGAGAGTGAGAAACTTTCTTGCTAAGATTTCCATTCATTGGAAAGATTCACACCTAAGTTGTTTGTGCCTGTCTCAGAGAAGCAACGATGCCCGCTTTCAAAGCCACATTGCAATGTCTGTATTCATGTTGCTTTCGCTTCATGCAGTTGATCTGGCTGTCCTGGTAATGAAGTAGAATAAGTTTCTGCTAAACCCTTAGGCCGATACCACCGTCAAGAACATTTAATTTCCCCAGCTATGCCAAGGGATGGACCAGGGCGGTGAATACATCAACTCAGATGCCTGTTCACTTAAATTGGTGATAGCCTCCTGGAGATCCCTGCTGAGAAGTCTGAGCTAAGACCAGAGCTTAGCAGGAAATTGTGCCCTGATTAAAATACTGGTTGCCAGAGGTGGGATCCGTGGAGGTGGTCCTGTGTATATTACCGGTTTGCCATCTCTGGAGTAGCTGCTATAAAAATTATTTAAAAAGTGTTAGTCTAAAAAATAATTACTCCACTAGAAAAAAGGCTACAGGAAATATAGAAATATTGAAAATGGTGATATAAACTTAATATAACACATTTCCATCATGTATAGACAAGAAAGCAACTGTAATTGGCAAGGTGTTGAGTGAAAAGAGAATTATGGGTTTTATCCATTTAGGTGGGCTAGGGAACATGGACCAAGGATACGGAACCGCATTGCTACGTAAGCCCTGTTAACAGGTTCGCCAGCGCCCTGACGTGGCTTATTTATTCATGTGGGCAGACTCTTATAAGACCAGAGCCTGAGACTGGCCCACAATCTGTAAGATTCCCTGTCTGAGTAGCAAGTATTTGAGTCTGTGCTCCTTTGGTGGTGACATCTTAGGCTACTGATTTGGCATGCCTTTACCAAGGCCTCTGATATCTGTCTATCTTCCAGTTCTGGACTCCACCCAGTTTCGAATCCCCTCTTTGTCTTGCCAATATACTCAAGCTTTTGGTATTTCTCCAGTCACTCAGATGGTGCCCATACTTGATTCCTATCTCGGAATCTTTATTCTGAGGTTTTACATGGCCCAAGGGCCCTGTACAGTGTCAGTACAGCATGTGACAAACTGGGACAAGAGAGTCACCCTAGCAAAAGAAAGAGCTAAAGAGAGAGGTAGAGGCAAAAATAGGAAGAGGGTAAATCAGATGAGATTAGCTCAGAGAACGGGGAGAAGACAAACTAAAAGTAGGATCCCAGGGGACATGTTCTGTGTGGTCCCATAAAAAGTTCAAGCAGATAATTAAGGAATGCTTTGGTCAGATCCGTTGTGGGAAATAGAGAATGTAAAAAATCATTTTCTCAAGGAACTTGGAAACTTGGTGCCTTAATGAACTGTCAAAGGAAATTCTGGGGAAAATAGTGATAGAGCATCAGGGGATGGGAAGGAAGAGAAAGGAAGGCACGATCAGGGAGTCAGGAGGGATACATGCAGTCACATTTCGTAATGTGCCATGCTAATTCTACCCTGCAATTCCCTGTGGCTCTGGTGACCCTTAATACCACCCAGTCCTGAGTCTCAAGATGATTATTTTAGTGGTAATTAAACCACGGGTGAGTGTGTGTGTGTGTTTTAATAAAGTAGGCTTATGTGAAATTGTTTCAGGGGAAAAAACCATCCCCGGAGCAACGTGGATTACATTCCCAGGCCCCTTGTTTTCCCCCCTTAAAGAAAATAAAATAAAAGACTCTGGCTCTAAGATCCAGTTTGAGAGTGTCTGGTTTAAGCCCTGCTTAGGACCTCACACTTTTAGAAATTAATTGGGGCAATCAACATGCCAGGAAGCAGCAGAACAAAGCTCTGATGGTTTTAGTTAAATCCTAAATGGGAAGGTGAGTCTTAAATTCACCATTTCTTGCTTAATATATATACACATAAAAGTACCAGTATCCTACCTGTTTCTCCAACTATAAATTTCTGAAGGGTCAAAAAGAATGAGACATTCTCCTAAAACATGCTATGTAGGTATGTGTTGATGGATGAAACACCCAGTAAACAAGAGACACTCCTTAAAATTGTTCTAAAGAGGCCAATTTATTTTCTTCTTTAAAGAACTTCTTAATAGAAATAAAACTAGAAAGACATCTAATAGTTTAAATACTTCATAAATGAAGGGCGCATTATAGATGGTTTTTCAGTTAAATCAACTTGTGAGAAATATTCTATTTACATAATTATTATAATTCATTTTTTGTTTGAAACTTCTTTTTACATGATATGGAAAAAGTTACATACAAGATTATCTCCTAACCACTCACAGATCTCAACAGACTTGGTATCTTCAAGCAGCGGAACAGAGAGTGCAAAAAATTACACTAATTACAGAAAAAAAAAATCTTCAAAGTTGTTTACACATATTTTCAACTAATCTAAAACTTCCTAGAATGAGATACAGAAAAAATGCTTGGAATAAAATCTGAGGCCATCCACAGTTTGACTGAGAAGAGAGGCCCAAAATTAGTGTATTATCATTCATCAAATTCTGGGGTCCCCACATCAAATACTGAACAATATCCCAACAGCTGCAAATCACAAGGTCCAACAGAGCCTTGAAGACTCGATGCTTGTCTTACGTCATATGCACAGCAGAATACAAATACCTTAAAACTTTATTATCCAAGAAAGAAGTGCAATTTCAAGTGATTAGGTCCCATTTTTTACAAAGAGAGACTGAACTGACAGAGAGGAAAAAGTCCCACAAGCTGTCTTTAAGAGGAAGGGGAAAGAGCTCATAAAGGTAATCTTAGGAAAAGCACAGTGGAACCATTTCTACTGAATCATGTAGTTTACAAGTGTCACCATATGTAATAAGCTAGACACTTGCAGCATCTTGGAGACCACATCAAGGTAAAATTTTTACAAAAACCAAAGAGATTACTGTGTTGAATAAGGTAATAATTACAGTGGGTGGCTGGTTAGAATTTTAATTGCCACTACATAGGACAAGCTGGGGGGGGTGGAGAGGAGGCCTCTGAGTCAGAGGAAATTTCCTATTTTATTGAAAAGACCAAAGAAAAGTAAAGGCAAAATCAATTTCAAGATTTCAAAATTAAATTTTCCTCTCTTTGTTACCTCAAAAAAGAGACTGTGTTTGGAACTGTGTTTTTTTTTTACCAATGGAAATTGGATAATATTATTGCTTTGGATGGGAATAGTTGAGCATTCTTTAACATTCATTGTGCCATACCGTGAAGATCATCAGACATGTAGGTCATTCCTATGCTAAGAGAAGTCCGGGTTGACCTTGGGTGTAATTACCTGAGCAATTGTCTAAGTTTCTGCTGTTTTCTATTGTGATTGCCTGGCCCAGAAGCAGGAAAGGACTGTATGATCCCCATAGGGCACCGTGAGCAGAGTTTACAAGGAGTCATGGTGCTGCTCTGTCTTGCCCAGTAGAACAGGCATTGAGTTCTTTCCAGGGTCCTCCCCTTTCTGGTATTGTGTTTCTATAATTCTGACCAACTCCTTGATGATCATTTCATGCCCCATATTTCACCACCAGCAATTTGAATTTTGCCATCTACTTTTCCCTCCGTCTACTGGGTTCTGTAAGTTCTGCTTTTCTGTGTTGATTTTCCATTCACTCGATTTCTACCTTAGTTTTGCCATTCCAACCTTCTGGCCAAGTAACCTCAATGTCTCTGGTTGGGGAATTATCCCAAGCTGTCATAATACTTGGGACAATGAAACTGTCTATGGAAGCAAAACAGCTAGAGAAATTGCCCCTTCAATTTCATACATTTAAATTTCAGGAGTGGACATTGAAACCACTAAATTGACTAGTATTTGGAGAAATTTCCCTCTTAAAGCAATTATGTAAATTTTTTCTGCTCTTTCCACTTTCCTAACTTAGGCATATTGTGGAACATAAAGAAATTATCTTAGCATAGCCCATTTATTTCCTCATTACTTGTACTCATCATAAAGGTGGCCCAAATTCAAAAACAAAAACAACCACAAAACAAGAAAACATTCTTGGTCATAGAGAATGAGCAAAAATTTGCAGTAAGTTTACTGCTTAGATTTCTAGTAAATACACAAATTATGATAGAAACTTGCAAAAAGAATTTTAATATTGCCTCAATGTAACTGAAGATTGCTAAATCTAAAAAACTTATTCAAAAAGAGAGAAGTGTATGTAAATATTTCTGCATATTAATGGTAAAATCAAGGTTAAAAGTTGAAGCATAATGTATATGTTTATTATATAATTACTGTATACATTTAACCTTTCATGCAAATTTTCAATGATCTTGTCATGAAATTACTCCAGGTAGAAATTGAATTACATATGGTAGAAGAGAAAGTTGTTAAAAAAGATTTTTCTTATCTGTATTTGTCTATGTGTTGTTGAAATGTGACTTTGTCATGAAGCCAATGGAACTTGCATTTTACAGATTAGCTTCTATCTCCTTTCAATGAGTAATTCATCCTTCAACTCCACTTCTCCCTTCAGTTTCAGAGAGGCCTGTGACTATAAAGATAAAAGACAATCCTTTGCACTTGCTTATGAATTAAATTTTAGAATAAATGTATTTCAATCTACTCGCATTTCTAATTTTTTAGACAGTATTATTATCTTTTCATACTGTGACCACCATCGCCTATATCTGACATTTTGGGACACACATCAATATATCCCATTTTATTTCTACCTTTAGTAGTGATATATATTATTTCCCCCCAAAATTCTTAAGATTTATTGGAATGACTTCCAGTGATTTTCAGATAAAATGCAAATCCTTAACATAATCTAAAAGCCTGCATGGTCTGCCTCACCAAATTTACTCAGCCTCACCGTGGGCCTTTCTGCTCTTGCTTTCTTCACACCAGCTTCTTGTGACTTTTTTCCCTTCCTTGGATGCTGAGCTCCTTTTTAACTCAAGGCTACCGTCTGTATTGTCTGTGTTGTTTCCTTTGATTGTTCTCTTTCATTGTCCTTCGCAGCACGCCCTCCTATTCTCGACCACTTCCCACTCACTCTAAGTCAGGTTCCTCTGATATATCAGCCCTTTTCTTTAGACAAGATAAATATTTTAATTGAAAATTATTTGAATAATATCTACTTCCTCTTCTATAACGTGAGCTCCATAAGGGCAGGGACCACGTTGGTCCTTTACAATCCTCTATGTTCAGTGCTTAGCACCCTGCCTCATAAGTAGTAAGGACTCTATAGATATTTGTTCAATAGAGAAATGAGCAAATAAAAGAAAGGATGAATGGAAGAACTGAAATTCATCATCTCTCTATTAACAAAAATATTGTTTTTTCCCATTGTTTCTACCTTCTTGTGTCAGAGTGAAGTAGGGGCTGGCTGTAAGAAGATGTAATCTGTGTCAAAATGAGGTGGTGATAAATGCTTTTTGAAAAAGAAATAGAGAATCGCAGGCATGCAGATTTAGTTGTCCTTCCCCCTTTGGTCCCTAAGGGAAATAGGAGTATAGAGGATAAGGCCAAATAAGAGTTTTGACCCCAGATTTTGGTGAGAACTTTCAAAAGTCAGGCTATAAGCAGGGGAAACTCTTTTGAGTTTAGGCTAAGATTAAAGCAGGCCAAAAGCCTTGATTGCCCTTCTCCCGCCAATTCCTTTGGATCTTGGATGTTATTATTCCAGTGACAAAAAAGAACAGTCAAGGGGGCTGGCCCAGTGGTGTAGTGGTTAAGTTTGCACACTTCACTTCGGTGGCCTGGGGTTCACAGGTTCGGATCCTGGGCGCCGGCCTACGCACCGCTTATCAAGCCATGCTGTGGTGGTGTCCCATATGTAAAGTAGAGGAAGATGGGCACAGATGTTAGCCCAGGGCCAATCTTCCTCAGCAAAAAGAGGAGGATTGGCAACAGATGTTAGCTAAGGGCTAATCTTCCTCACCAAAAAAACAAAAGAAAAGACCAGTCAAGAACTCTCAGCATCAAGAGGAGAGCAGGTCAGCAAAAGGTACAAGGGTCTGAGAGTGTTTTCTAGAAAGCCTAGATGAAGGGAAGGGGCTTGGAGAGGAGCTCCCAGTTGGGAACTAAACTTTGACAAACCATTGCTTTGGTCCTCCGGTAACTTTAGACAATAGAGGACTAATTAATACCCACTTTCACAGGACTCTCCAAAAGTGTGAGTGGTTGTTTTTTAATCACTCATAATATATAAAAGAGTAAGAATGTTCCTAATACTTTTAAATTCTACACTACTATATATTTTCTTTTTTCTATATTATAGGAATTCAATGTTCCTTCCTTCAATGAATATTTACTGAATTCCCCCTTTGTCCTAAATGTTCTGTAGGTGCTGGCTGTGCCAACTGTGACTAAGACAACGCCCTGCTTTTATGACCTTATGCAGCTTGCCTTTCAGGGGTAGAGACAGAGAGTAAACAAATAAACAAATGTGTGTATCGGGAAGTAATAAGTACCAAGACAATAAAGGCGTGTAAAAAAGGGTAAAACATAACTAGAGGTACCTGTGTGTAGGATTCTAGTCAAAGTGTTCAGGAAAGACCTCTCTGAGAAGATGATGGTTGAGCAGAGACCTGAATGAAGTGAGGAAGCCAGCTGGGTGAAAACCAGGGGCAACAGCATTCCAGAGAGAGGGAACAGGGGACACAAAGGTCCTGGTGCAAGAACAAGCAGGATGTATTCAAGGAAGAGCAAGGAGGCCGCACAGCAGAAGTGCAGTAAGGGGTAATTTGTAGGAGACGACATTGAGGAGTTAACCAGAGACCAGACCACGCACAACCCTGTAGGCTGACAGATTTTATCTGAATGTGCACGGAAGACATTGGACAGTTTATAGAAGGGAAGTAACTTGATTTGAATTATATTTTTAGAAGGTTTCTCTGGCTCTAGAGAGGAGAATATAGTGATGAGGAGTAAAAGCTGGATCAGACATTGGTTATGAGGCCATTGCAGATGAATTAAGAACGTCCCCTAGGTTTCTGGCCTGAGCACCTGGTGAATGGTGTTGCTTTTTATAAAGTTCAGAAACACTGACATTGGTTGGGATAGGAATTCAAGGGCTCTTATTTTGGGTGTGTTAACTTTGAGACACCTCTTAGTCAGCCAAGTGGACACTCCAAGTAGGTAGTTGATTATATGAGATAAGGGTTCAGGGAGAAGTCAGAATAGAAGATATAAATTGAGGAATTATCAGCGTATTGATGGTATTTTAAAGTAAGAAGCTGGATGAAATCACCTAGAGAATGACTATAAAGAAAACTTAGTCTTTCGAGGAGTGAGCCATGGGTTCTCCAATATCAAATCTGCAATGTGTACAGTCCCAGAAGCTGAGAGAAGGAAACACTTCACAAAGGGCAGATCAACCATGTAAATCCACTATGTCCAATGTTATCAAGAATCAAGGAAGAAATGATTGAAAATTGACTGTCGGATTTGGTAAATTGGAAGTTGGTGACTTTGACAAGATTGACTTCAGTGTAGTACTAGGAATAAAAGCCAGGCTGGAGATGTGTTCAAGAGAAAATGAGGGGTGAGGGAGTGTGAACAGAAACCAGAATAGGCTTTTAGAGCAGTTTTGCCATAAAGAGCTGCAGAGAAATGGGCCACTAGCTGGATAGAAGCATGAGGATAAGAGAGGATTGTTTTACTATCAAAATAGAAAATATTACAGCATGTTTATATGCTGATGGGGATGATCCAGTAGAGAAGGAAAAGTTAATGATGCAGGAGAGAGAAAGAGAGCATAAGAGCAAAGATCTTCATAGGTGAGAGGGAAAGGTATCCAGTGCACAAATTGAGTGAATGGCTTAGAATAAGAGCACAGAAAACTCATCTATTGAAACAGGAATTAAGGCAGAGTATAGGGCCAGCCCCATGGCATACTGGTTAAGTTTGGCATGCTCTACTTCAGTGGCCTGAGTTCTTGGGTTTGGATCCCAGGTGTGGACCTACATCACTCATCAGCCATGCTGTGGCGGTGACCCACATATAAATTGGAGGAAGATTGGCACAGATGTTAGCTCAGAGCTAATCTTCCTCAGCAAAAAACAAACAAAAAATAACAACAATAAAAAAGACAGAATATAGGAGTCCTGATGCAGATGAGATCCTGGTTGGTGCTGAAAAGATAAAGAATGGATCTTCTGATTAACTCTCTTTTCTAAGTAAACTAAAAAAGCAAGGTCGTTATTTGAGTGGTATTGAGTTGAATGATAATACATGCAGATCTCAGAAGACAGGAAAATATATGTAGCAGTCAGAGAGTTGAGAGGGTGAATGAATGGGGCACATAGTCCCACCAGACAGTGCTGAAGCCCATTGTTTGGGAGACCTCCTGTACCACACCTCACATCCATTGGGTGCACTTGTCTGTGCCAGACACTGCTGAGCGTCCAATGGCACAAGGGTGTATGCTGACAGCACCTCCCACAGCAGCACCACCTGCATCTCATTCTCTGTCCCAGGGCTTCTCTGCAGCCGTGTTGTGAATTACCTCCTGAACCCCCCAGCCATTAGAATGCATGTGAACCTGAAAGTGCAAGGGAGTTAAACACCCTCGTCCCCATGATGTAAACCTTGACCTTGAGGAACGGAAGTGGTGTAAATATGTCCCTCTTCAGCTGTTCAGGAAATATTGAGGTGCTTTCTACAAGGCTCTTCAGAGGATTCCCAACAAGATAGAGTCCCAGAAATGATCAGCTAATTAACATGTCACAGATTGCCTTTCCCTCCTGCCCTGTTTCACATTTCCCAGTCCCCCACTCCCGTTCCTTGGGATCATTTGCCAAAATAAGCTACCTACAGGAAAGCCCTTGTCTCAGACTCTGCTTTTCGGGGAACCCAAGTTAAATGACTGTGATATTGTGATTTATAATAAATATGTATTTTGGTCTTCATCCAAGGTTCCTGGCTCACAGTTCCCCAAACCCTTGGAATTTCCTAAGCGATAAGAGCAATGGGGGCATCTTTTGTTATATTTGGTCTTACATCCTCAGTTCCTGAAATCACTCCAGAGACATAAAGGTGAAATCAATATCTTGTTGTTCATAATAAGCCCCTTTCAACCACACTTGAGTTTATGTTAATCAGGTGACTTTTGGAAAGCCCCTAGGTAACCTAAGGAAGGGGGCTGGTTGCCAGGGGAACCAACCAGGTGATTAGAGAGTTGGAACTTTCCGCCCCACCCCCAGACCTCCAGGATGGGGAGAGGGGCAGGAGATTGACTTCCATCACCAATGGCCAATGATTTAATCAATTGTGCCTATGCAAAGACGCTTCCATAAAAAATCCTGAACTGCAGGGTTCAGAGAGCTTCCAGGTTGGTGAACCAGAATGCATCCACACGCTGGGAAGATGATGCACCTCAAACTCTATGGGGACAGCAGCTCCTGTATTCAGGACCCTTCCAGACCTTGCCTTATGTATCTCCTCATCTGGCTGCTTATTTGTACCCTTTAATATCCTTTGTAATAAACTGGCAACCTAGTAAGTAAACTGTTTTCCTGAGTTCTGTGTGGCACTCTTGCAAATTAATCAAACCCAAGGAGAGGATCACGGGAACCTCCAATTCATAACCAGTCAGAAGCACAGGTAACAACCTGGACTTACAATCAGCATCTGAAGTGGTGGGCAGTCTTGTAGGACTGAGCCCTTAACCTGTGTGACCTGATACTATCTCCAGGTAGACAGTGTCAGAATTGGATTAGATTTGTAGGTCACTCAGTCAGCCTCTGCTGAGAATTGGAGAACTGCTTGATGGTGTTGAAAGACACACATCAGAGTCCCCTACCATCAGAAAGATACACATTAAGTTGTCTCCTTCAGAATGAGCAATGTCTTATGCTTAACATTTAACATCTGTTTCTTGGTTACTCTTCTCAGCAACTACATGGCATTGGAGAAAGTTGGCCAAGTTTAGGGACACAGACTCCAACCACATAAATACAGAGATCTTCTCTGGAGTATGCTGACCAGTTATTTATCCTCTTTACTCAGTTAGGCACTTGCTTTAACCAAGCAAGCCAACCAAGCCAGGAAATGAAAGATCTAAAAATTAGAATTACAATAAAAGTTCGAATGACAGCACATCCACTTCCAATGAGATGACAGATAGCTATGCAAACCCTTAGAAAGGAGAGAAATTTGTTGTAGATGCTTGAATCCTCTTTCAGCTGCCCGCCCTGGAGCCTATCTCTCCCTCTCCTTGGGACAGCCTTCTGCTGTTCTTGGCCTTCTCCTCTTAACCAGCTCCAGAGAGCACATCACCAGAGAGTTGGAGAAGTACTTCTTGGCTAACAGCCTTTTCAGGTGGTTGGCCTCCAACCTGGACTATTGGGAAGGGCTCCTTGGAATGATCCTCCTGATTATTTTCTCAAGCAGCTGGTCTCTTCCCACTACCCATCTAGGGGGAGTTCAGAGGAAGCAGTCAGAACAAAGAGGAATACGACAGAACACTGTCAGGTGGAAGATCAGCAGATCCCACTGTCAAGAGAGCATAATCCCTCTCCAGGGCTCTCCTGACTCCTTCCATCCCTTGGATCTGCCCACTAAGGGCCAAAGTGTCTCCTTGGCCAGCCGGCTTGCTTCATGATTCTTGGAAACGCATCTGTATCTTTCATAAAACATTACAGGGAACATTCAGAACATTCATAACATGTTCATAAATATAAATCTTTAAATGAAATGATTTTTTTTCCCTTGGATGAAATGAACTTGTTGAAAAAAGAAACATTTGGCATTTCTCAAACAGCTTTGGATCATATGATGTTTAAGTAACTGTCAGTTCACTGCTGGGTTCATTGACACTTGGTTCTTTAATGGTGCTTATAGTGAATAATCTGTCTGCACAGAAAGGGTAAAGAAAACAGTCATACGAAATTCAAACTGTTGTCTGGTGGATGGTGAGAATGAATATTTTTAATATGCTTATTAAATTTGAAGCCTAAATTCTCTTCACATGCAATCAACAAGAAGTCAAAATAATTATTTTACCCAAATGCTGCGTGTACAGGTTCAGTCTATTTTCATAAAAGAAAAAAAAAATTCAACAGATGGCTAGAAAGACTAGTTTAAGACATCAAAAACAGCTGAATAAACTTTCAGTAGTCTGGAATGAAAGAGAGAGGAGAGAAATAAGCTTACATTTTAACATTCTAGCCCATTACATATTTATATACCTTGGGAGTTCATTGACTTTTGTTACAAAATATATTTAACATGTATTCACTGATTTTTAAATGAGAAAATATAATTCAAAGGCAAGATATAAACCATATAATTATTATCATATATACAATACATAATATATGATCATACATATAATACAATAATAAACATAATATCAAAAATTATTTTATTTTTCATAATTATTTTCTTTTATAAATAATAAATTGAACCACATGTTAAATGAACAATGTTGTTTTACCTGCCTTATGATAGGGTAGAACAAACAATATCCAGGAAAGGATATTTCTGTATTAAAGATTATAGAAGGAGAAGAGGAGGGGGAAAGGGAAGAGGAAGGAGAAGGAAGAGAAGAAGGAGGAGGAGGAGGAGGGGGAGGGAGAGGAGGAGGGGAAGAGGAAGAAAAAGAAGAAGGTCTCTACTGAATTATAAAAGCAATCTAGATTTGTTAAAAACTGTACGGAGAATCTGACCAGGATGAAATTTTCCCAGAAATTAAGATCTTGAAACAGATAAAATAGTACAAAAGTCTTGTACAGCACACGGGTGTGGGTTTCAGGAGGGCCTGTTCAAACGTCAACTTAGTTTTGTGACTCTGGGCAAAATTGCTTAACCCTTCCAGGCTTCGGTTTCATCAACTCTGACATGAATAGATTGAACCACAAAATATCGCAGTTTCCTTCAGCTCTGACATTTAACCATTCTAACAGGAGGAGTTGGCCTTGTCCATATCACGTGTTACAGCTTAAGGAGAGCAAAAACTTGTCCTCTCCCCAGCCCTTTTCTTCCCATTCCTCTTCCTCTATCCCAAAATGTCTTTCCCACCACGTAGTTGATATAGTAAACGATACTGGAAAAGGGACCCATTATTGGCTCTTAACACTTTATCTGAAATTGGTTCGAACTACCAGTTGCATGGAGAAAACACAAATTTAGTGAGAGGCATGCGTCCCCAGGATGCCTCATCCTGTGGATTGCTACCTGAGGTGAGAACAGAGGGGCCAGAGTAGAAGCCTGGAGCACTGGAACATCTCAACAATGGGGAGATGAAGAAACTGATGGGCACATCACCACTGTAGTGTTTGTAGCAACCAGCATAACTATTTATTAGATTTCTCCAGCAATATATTTTGAAGGGGGACTGTAACACCCACATTTACTCCCTGTCACCAAACATTTTGTCCCTTGTTAGTTGGAAAAATAAAAATATCTTAATTGGAGTTAAGATCTTCCTTTCACGCTCCCTCTGTCATTCACAGAAAGCTCCAGTACCTTCTATGGAAATAGCACAGCTAAAATAGCTATTAGTATTAAAAACGTATCATTTAGTTCATGCAACCTACAAATGTTGCATGAACCCATTAACATTTATATTAATAAATCCATTAATATTTATATTCATCAATATTTACATTTGGAAAAAAATAAACTTAATGTTCAAAGCATTGCAATAGATCATTAAGAGGCAAATACCTCTGATTGTTAATTATTATAGTCATTGAAGTCCATTGGTTTAATCTGACATTAATCGTTCTTCTAACCTTGATGTTTATTGTCCAATGTTCTGTTCTCTTCTACGAGTCCACAAATTGATTTTTGTTGATGTGTTACAGAGACCATCCAGGTATCTCAAATTCCTGTACATTCTTATTCAAAGATAATGTTACGTTGTGGTTTTAAGCACTGTGGTAGGTCTAAATTTTTATATGAATGCTATTTTTTTGTTGTTATGACATTAAACTATTTTTCTTAAGTCTATGAGACAACAGTGTCTATACTTGACACTCATCTAAAATTTGGCTCCTTCTTAATAAATCCAATACAAAAAAATTTAGATTTATTAAAAAAAAGACAAGTTAGGAAGTAATTAGTCATGTCACAAAAGCGGTATTCAGTTTATAATAGAATTTCCTAAAACTATCTTTCAAATAGCAATCTGTTATTAAATTTACAGTAAGCTGTTTTAATACTTTTCCAAAATCCATTTATTGCACAAAATAAGATGATTTTATTGTATTTGAGATACCATCGTTTCTAAGCTTCACTACCACTAACAACAAGTAAAATAGATTTAGCCACATTATAGGTCAAAAATTACAAGAAATCCTTATTGTTGAACAGTATGACCATTGAGGGCGTGGGAATCACAACATTGTCCAAAGTATAGGAATAAAGAAATGTACTAAATCTAGCTGAGTTCTCTTCTAAATTTAGCATATTTATTCCACCAAATCTGTTTAATTAGCACATTGCTTGGCAGTTTGTTTTCTTGTATGAACATTTGTTAATTTTTACTGGATTCCATATGTAAAATTCCAAGCGATAGATTAAATGTGTTAATTAAATGAAAATGTATCTATTAAATCTAGCTTTCTCTTTGCTTTCTCCCCTCCTCACTTTTCTTTAGAAATATGTTAGAAAAAAAGAATTTCTACAGATTTTTTTGGAAATAGCATTTATAAAGCTGTGTGTGACTTTGTGGAAGATCCTAGTCCCATAATATCTGTCTTCCTGCATACTCCATTATGCTTTGCGTAGACAAGAAATAGTAAGTTAGGGGCTACATGTGAACGTGAATGCAGATTCCCCATGAAAGTGAAGGAAAGAGACCATGCCAAATGGCTTAAATATGCCTAAAATCTGAAAATGGGTTTACTTTGTTGTTCTGCTCCTTATACAGCACATTCCACAGCCTTCTACTGAGAGGCTTATACGGGCCACATGTAGTTCTAAAACTTCTCCCGTTTTCCATCACACCCCTTCTCCCTTTCCCTTCTCTCTAAAGCCTTCCAGAGATCCAGGGATGGCCTCCCTATTGACCTAGTGGCACAGCCAGCCCCGGCCACGTGCAAATGAAAAATCTGCTAATTTAGAAGATAACCCACTATTCTGGATCTTCACTCTGGCACCTCTCTTTTCCTGTTTTTCCAGACAAACCGGGAAAGATATATACAATATTACCAAGCCAAACCATTATGGAGGTTGCGAAGTTTTATTTCCTGTGAAGAACTAAGGTTTAATTAGCTAAAAAGGAAGTGGACAGAAGAATGATAAGTAAAAGTTGGTCTCTGTCTCTCTAGTGAGATTATCCTCAGTACCCCTGAACTTTATTATCCAAACAATGAGGGGATGGCGTGACTTGGAGCCTCCGATAATCTCATACTCATTATTGCTCATGTACAACTTCGAAGAGGCTGTCAGCTTTTGCAGTGGCTTTGGAAGAAGGAGAAGCAAACCTCAAAAGGTTTGTGATTTGGAGGAAGTTCAGATATGCCTCCAGAATTTGGCTGCTTGTCCAAAGCTTATCTGAACTATCTGAATCTTTTAAGTCTTCAGAATTGGCCCGGACATTTCTGGCTCTTTCTTACTGGACCTAGCTTGGAACTACATAAGGATGGCCTTTATAAAGATTTTTGGCACCTCTGGTTCTGAGGCTACTTACAAACTGAAAACAAGACATTAACAAAGAAAAAAATGCATTTTAATTGTTTAGAACATCAGTAAGAGTTTTTGTAAAAACTTTTTTTTCAATACTAACATGTTTCACTGCTCCTTTTATAATAATTTGATGATATGAACCAGAATAACCTATTGTCTCAGTTTGTCAAGGACTGAGAGGTTCCCTTAGATGTGGGACTTTTCATTCCAAAATGGGAAATACACCACATAAACTAGGACAAGTTAGTCACCCTAATATGAACATTTCAACAGCAGATCAAATTCTGGCTAAAGTCCAAAGTAGAATGTAATGAATAACATATCTATTAATTGTCTTTTAGTTTATACATTTATCTGTGTTAATTATTATAGAATTAGAGCTTTGACCTTAGCCAAAGACTTTAAAAGATAATTTTTTTTCCCCTACTGGTTCTCTGGAATGAAATACGACTCTGTTTGATTTACTAGTGGCAAGAAAAAAGGCATAATCTCACATACAAACAAATAACTTTGTTTGAGAAACAAGAATAAATAAGGAATTTTGGATTTTTATTCTATGTCATGACTATGAACTAAGATTCTATCCTAATAAATTCAAAAAACAAAAGAGAAATTATATTTAAATAATTTTCCATGGAGTGTTTTAAGATAGTTTCAGAGGCTAAGATACAGTCTAGTAAAGAATAGTGATCCTGACAATTATAAACTAGATCACTATCACTTAACTTTTGATTTTCTCCAGAGTGATATTACTTTAATATTTTCTTAGGACATGCAAATTTCTGGAATCCATGCTTCATTATTTTATTTCTTGGTCCTTACAGAACAGACCCATGGAATTTCCTTTAAATTGTCTTCAGTGAATGCCCTCCCTTCTCTACCCCCTCCTTCCATTTTGTTTCTTTCAAAGATACTTCAACTTTCTTTCACCAACTATAAGGGCCCTGGGACTATTGTGATCATATAATTTATTGTCCTCACCAAGACAATATTGAAGGTGAAGAGGGTGCTATTAATAATTAAACTAGGATAACAGGCGTAAATCTGAGACTATCCAGAGCAAACACTGCAAATGGTCACCCCCTAAATCTACAAAATATATAGATGACAGTTTTAGAATTTGGTTCTGAGTCCTTCATGCATGTCTTTATTTAATTACTAGCGCTCTCTTCTCCCCCTTCACCCCCCACTCCTCACACACAAATACAAATTCTTTGTCCTTCCCTTTCTATCTCCTAAATTTTTCTTGATACCACAGTTTCTCCAGTTAGCCAGGGTTCTCGGGAAGACAGTCTGTTCTGCTTCTGTCATAATCACTGGTCTCTGCTCGCTTGCCCTCCCTCCCTCTCTCTCCCTACCTGCTTTCTTGCTCTGTATGTGGTTTATTTTTAAACTCCAGAATTTAGGTATGGTCATGGTACATTGGAGGGATTATTTTTCCATAATTTATCATTATGTCTTTGTTTTTCCCTTTGATAATCTTCGGATTTTCTCATCTTTAAATACTTCACTTCTTCTTTACTATCTTGTAAGTAACTATTTTTTTTCTTTCATGTTCAGTCTCTTCTGCGAGGAAATTAGAACAAACTATCTAGTTTTGAAACAGCCTTACTCTCACCTCTTAGTATGAGAATTATAACCTTGGAGGCTTGTGAGTCCAAAAGTAGACTTGGCCCTTTCCTACCATGGGGCCTTGTAATTCACATGTAACCACAAACTGTAGTAGGCTGCCCAATTTTCAGAGTTCCCTCAGTTGGTATGTAAATTTTACCTCTTCCAGGAGCTCCATGATCTAGCAAGGAAAAAAACAACAGCCTAAAACTCAACTCACAATAAAATGAAAAGCAAAAATCATCAATAGAGTCACTCCAAATTTTTTTTTCAAGTAACATCTAAGCAGTTGAACAGAAATTTCTTTTTAATTTCCATATAATGACTCTGGTCCATGATGACTTTTGAGATATAGCATGATTGGTGTCTAATATATTGTTAAGAATCTCTCCCCCCCCCCACTCGCAGCACACCTAAACACATAATGAATCAACCTAGTACGATGAACCAGATTTCAAGGATCTTGTTCCAGTTCTCCCTTTAAAATATGAGTTTATTTGATTTTTTTCAACATGTTCCTCATCCGTGGAAACGACAGTGGGGCTATCTTCGGTTTTTTATCCCACAATCATCTCTACTTACAGTGGTACCTCATACCACCAATCCCTCAGCTTTCGGACATTCTGAGATATAAGTCCAGCTGCTTCTCCGTTTTTCCCATTGCTGGCTTATGATATCGTTTTCTAAAACCTGCCAAGTCTGTTACCAGTCAGCCATCTGCTTCCTAGCCTCCTAAACATGGTTTCCCTTGTTTCTTCCATTTTTTGTCTTTGTGTGTCATTTCCTCACCACCTTTTGAGTGGGTTTTCTGGTGCATTCAATCCACCGTCTTTAACCCAAAGCTTTCAATTTAATCTCTCTAGATTGAGAGTGTTGGATAGATTTTCTTTGGGATCACTTCCAAATATTCTGAGGCTATGAACTCTAAATACTGAAATATTTTGCACACATTTAAAAAAATAGCTGTTAACTTGATCTCAAAATTAACATTGCGTTCATTGGACCCTACGTCACACTGCGTACAGAATGAAGTTTCAGTCTGTCATTTAAAGCCTTGTGTAACCTGAGTCAACCTGTCTTTAGAAACAACAGCAAGCAAAAAACAAAAAGAAAAAGAAAAGAAAAAACTCATTACTTTCAATTTATTTTGAATGTCAATCTCTGTAAGGCAATGTAATTATTTTCATCAGTTACCTGATGTCATAACACTGCTGCATCCTTAAGTCTAGCTTAGTTCCTGGTCCTTACATGTGTGTTGAATGCAATAACGATTGAGATAGGCCATTGTTTAGGACATGAGTTTCACCAGAGAGACAATATGATCCAAAAACATGTATTTCAGTGACCTGAAGGAATTAGAGCACCTCCCAAAAAAATTATCTATTTTCCAGGCTGTGGAGTGGAAGGATCTGGAAAAGTATTTTTTAGATTGAAACCTTGTATTTTCAGCATTTGTCTCCTCAGACTGGTGGAGAATAGTAGGAAGAAGAAGTGAAATACATTTGATTTGTTATAAATATCATTGTTGCCTACATTTCTATAGCCCCATTCTGTTTTGTATTGACATAGAAGGCAGGAGGAGTAAGCAAGGATGTAAACTATGCGTACTCCTCTTGATCTTGTTCCAGATTGCTCTCCCTCTGTACTCCTGTGTGGCCTGAAGAGAGTCAGGGTTCAGAGGGAAAATAACCCAGATTTGTTATCAGGTGGACATTGCCTGCACCTCACCCCTACAACTCAGTGTCTGCCACTTTGAGCAGAACATGGCCGTGTCCGAATATTGCATTCTGTGTACTAGGGTGAGAAGCACTGGATATCCCTCCTTATAGGTGCCATTTGACCTGAGAGAGAGTTGATCATGACCAAATTGTGTGATTTCTGGCACATTATCCATGGCCTGGGCTTAGGTCCAATGGCTATTGTCAAGCGAATTCAACTAAACCTATTGCTGCATTTAGAGTCATTCTTTGCTTTGCTATGTTACACAGACCTTAAACACTCTCAACCATGGAGAAAGCTTGCCTTTCTGGCACTGGATAAAATGGCAGGGCATATCAAGTGAGCTCTCTAACCCTTAATTGATAATGGCAACAAGTCATGCCAATCATTCAGGACCCCCTCATCCCCATCTCAAGTAACCTTGCGGATGAGGGCTGGCACAGCCTCTTGCCTTTCAAACATTTCAGATACTGTTTCTTGCTTTTTGGCGAGAACTCTCACTGATTCTGGAAGGAGACCAAGATGTATCATGTTGTTGCTTTTTCAATCCTGACTTTGCTTTGCTTTAGACAAAACGCTGCTTGATTTGTTAAGAGTAGAACAAAAATCTCCCCCTTTTCTCATTTTTCCTTCTCGTTGGGGGCTCAAGGTGATGTCAGGAATGCTATTAAGTGGCACCTTTTGAGATGGCATGCTAGACACGTGGTAGTCAGATCCATTTCACTTGCACCTTAGTTAATGGGCTTTTTATGGTACACTTGTGCATATAGAGTTTATGTCTCATTTCCTAAATTACCATTCGCAGGAGGGGAAAATCTCCCTGTACAGCATGATGTCCTATTGTGTTTATGCAGAGATATTATTTAGAAAATTTAGCACACGATTCATTTGATACCATTCGTTAAGGTTTCAAAATTGAACCACCATACATTAATTTACAATTTCGTCCTGAGTAAAAATTCTCCAAGGGAGCATTAGCATAACAGGCGGCCCACCCAGGTGGTTTCTTGTCACCCATATGAAGCTGCTGTCACCCACTAACTCACACTGGAAACATTAGAACCAAACTTAACACAGCCACGGTAACCTCTCTGATGACCCCGAATAGGCTATTGTTTACCCTTAGGTGGTTTCATTTGCCTTTCTTGGGCAATCTGAGATTCAACTGATGCTAAAGCTAAATCAAGTTATAGTTCTTTCTCCTTCTAGGACCCCATTACTCAAGGAAATGAAGATTCCCTCTATTTCCTTGTACCTTCCTATCCCAAGAAAAATATTTTACTAATGGTACAAGAAGACATAAAGGAAAGGAATGAGGCCTCCACCCTATCTTCGTAAGACAGGAAGTTGCTGCATGCTTCCGAAAGCAGAGTGTTAGGGCTTGTTCTCTCACTCCTAATGACTGAATTTAACTCCAGCTTCCCTGTATTTTCCTTAATCCCTACAGAGGATACTCTCATTGTATTGTCAATGTTTATCAATATGTTAAATTTAGGCAGTATTATTATTTTAGGAGTAAAAAGATATGGTAAATAGGCCTCTCCAAAAAGCATAGAGTAAGGAGGAAAAGAACTAGTGGGTTTTTAAGTGATAAAGAGGTGAGTAAAGTAGCAAGATTACCAGATAAAATAAAAGAAATGGAAAACTGCCAGAACTGAGAGAAAATGGAGAAAGAGAAGAAGAGAATAAGGCTAAGGACTGATGATCTGTTCATTGTGTTTCGAAACGACAGAGCAATTTGCCTAGAAACTCTTTGTACCCAATAAGAAATTCAAGTGTGCAACAGATGGGCTGACTGCCTAATGTTTGGACTCTGCAGGCCTTTTTAATCATTAATATTAGTAATTAACTGTCAATTCAAAAGGATTGCACATATTTCTAATTGCTTTCTTAATACATTGATGTTTAGATAAACAGAACAAAATTACAGATGAAAAAGTCTTGTGTAAGTCTATCTATTCAGCTCCATTAGACAAGTATTTATATCCAAAAACAAAAAGAAAGGAACCTAAGTAGAAGTGGAAATTTCTAAAATCTTTTGCTCAGAGTTATTGAATTTTAAAAGGAAATAGTATAGTTATAAATAAATATTATCGAGAGGTGGGTTGGCCAGCAGTTCTCCATCTCCACTGAGGGAGTAGAAGGAAAAAATAAGCTAATGCTCTAAAGAGATGATTTAAATTAAATAGATGAGAGATTTATCTTGCAGCAAGGGCGGTGAAAAACTAGAATAAGATAGTTAGGCAGACTTTAAATACCCCTCTGGTGGTCTCAGAAATTGAGTTTAATCTTGCTTGGTTTGCATCAGTCTGAGAGTGTTAAGGTAGGACAGGGGAAAATCTATGTAACTTCTTGGGCTTTTTCAATGAGAGGACTTAAAATTCTGTTTTATATACCAGAGGACTAGTCAGTGGGACTATTGTTTTCCCTCTTCTGTATTACATGATGTATGGTCTAGTCTGGAGGACAGGTCTCATCATCGTTTTAGGTTGTGTTAATGGACTTAAATGACCACCTGGACAGATTCTAAAGCAGAATTCTTCAAATGGTGTTCAGGGCAATTTTTGTAGCTCAGGGGTAAATTTTTACCGAAACTCTTCTCCTTTCCTGGTGTCTGTGTTTGGTGAGATCCATGAACAAATAGTATCCTCTGAAATTTTATCAGGACTTTCCAGTTTTATATTATTAGACTGGAATTTTTAAAAACTGTGAAAATGACTACCATCAAGATAATGATATTGACTTTTTTGTCAAGATATAGCCTGAATATTCTGTCTACAACATGTGCAAATTATAATAACTGTTGTAACAACTGTTAAATGTAGAGTTCCTGGTTTACCAACTCCCTTAGGCAAAACCCATTATTTTAAAGAAAAATAAAAACCATCCTTCTGGTTTCTGCAAAAGCTTGCAAATCTCATTTACTAATAAAATTGACATTTTTCTCACCTTCTTCACTAACTGCTCTCACTGGCCTAACCTCTGATTTTCTAATTGTTTCTTTTTGTCTCGAGCAATAGAAAATATGACTTAAAAACAAATCAACAATCAACACAATTCATTTGTCTGTAAAGAATGTCCTGATTCTAAAAGAAAAATCTAAAAAGGAAGCCATCAATTAAAATATACAATATGAATTAATATCACTTTAATATTTCTGTACTGTGTGTCTATGCTTCCCACAAATGATCATTCATGTCACCTGAGGAGCTTATTAGAAACACAGATTCCAGGGCAGCACCACTGGGAATCTTCATTCCAGACCCCTGGTTTGGGAATTCTCCAGGTTTGGGAATTGCAATACTTCATTAGTCCAGCATATGCTGTAGAATTTAAGATCTTAAAGTCGGTAGTTAGCAACCACACTGAGAAAATGCAATTAAAATTAAAAAAAAAAAATTCTTTTTCTTCAAGTTTTGTTTTTCTCTAGTTTATTGTCCTTGTTGACCTTCCTTCTACTTTTGAAGGCATAAATTAGACGCCTATAAAGTGGGAGAGGCCTTGTTTTGCTATGGGATTTGCCAGCAGACCAATCAACAATCAAGTGACCTGTTTTCCTTCTTTTCCTGTTTGTATTCCAGGCGTGTTCATGTGATTAAGTACAATTTGAAATCTCTCTGGGAAGTAGGGTGATGACAGGACATGAGGAGAAATAAGTCACCTCCATACAAACCTGTTATAGAACATAGAAGTGCAGACATTTACTTGCTTATTTGAGTTAAAGGAAGCATTAAACTTCTGATTCCTTCAAGTCTAAATGCAGACTAAACAGCCTTTGATCATCATATTAATTCATGTGATGCAAAAGTTCATATTTTGTTGACTTTCTATTAAAGAATTTCCAGTTTTCTGTATTACAGGAGATTCTACAGTTGCACTGACTGTTAATTATGGGCACTTATATATGAGGTACAATGGCTCCTAACAGCAATGGGAAGATGCCAGAAGGAAGAGAGACTTGAGATTTAACAAGAGATGTTACCCAATAGGTAAACAGGGTCAGACAGCTCTCACAGAATGGAGATTGGCTATGGATGTAGCTGGATAACACTTAACCATGGGACTTGGGCAGGAATTACAGATAAGGTGGAGTGATAGGCAGTCAAGATCCCTTTGTTCAGAGGCAGCAAGGCCATGGTCACTGGTACGGGGTTAAGGAATGGGTTTCTAATCCCAAGGCTGGCAGGGAGGAGTGACAGGAAAAGGGGCTGGCAAGACCCTTGCTAGGTCAATGCCATCATAGGGCACTGGATTCTGGGTATAGTTGGCAGACAGAGAGCCTAGTGATCAACACGAAGACCCGTTAATACTAAACTTCAGTAGAATAGAGGAAATGTGGGTTGGGAGATTTGTTTTCTTTCATGATTTATTGAGAACAAAGGGTAGGATATCCTCTTGGTGGAAAAACCAGTAAGCCAAACTGGGAAAGGCAGCAGCTGTGGAATGAGTCAAGTGCTGATGAGACAAGATGCCAAGTGTATCTAAACATTCTATAGAACACTATGCCAATGGTATTCCTATCCCTGTTGAGAACAGAAGTATTTTTAAATGTTAAGAAAGAATACTAAATTCAGTTTGAAATTTTAAGAGGAAGGAAGAACTCAGAGCAGACTGAACCAATATAAACACAAAAATTATCTACACTTCATCATTTAGAGCTAACATGGCAAATTACATTTCCACTGATGAATTCATATATCATCCTAACAATCTCTTTTTAACCCTAACTATATACACCCCTACCCAATATAGCTTGCCAAGTTTATATAGGATAAAGTCCAGACTCTTCAGTTGGCATTCAGATATCTCTAGCTTATGATTCCAATCTCTTTTCTTACTTCATCCTTCTATGGATCCTATGCTCTGGCTACCCAAGTCCATTCTCCATTTCCTGAACAAATTTCACAACTTCACAGCTTTGCTTCAGCTGTTCCATTAACCAGAAATATCCTACTTTCTCTCTGTTTAAGCATATTTTATGCAGCCCAAATACAACAGCCTTCCATGATCACCAACCAACGATGACCGCTTTTTCTTCTGTGTACCTTGGTTTGTTCACTTAATTCTTTCTCACAATTAATTTGTCTCGCTCATTTACTTGGTTCATTTGAGGCTTTGACCAAGCCAACCAGAAACTGAGCTGCTTTTGTGAAGAGATTATTTTTTCTTCATTCCTATAATCCCTAGTGTCTAGTACAGAGTTTTGCACATGGCAAGGACTCAATAGACATTTTAAATTAAATAACCATCTGTCTGGTATGAATTTAAAATTTGTATTCTAATTTTATTTAGTATTTAAGGAAAGACACAGACCTCTTATTTGGAATTCAAGAGAAATATCTTATTCTCTAATGAATTACCTCCTTGTTCCCTAATGAAATACCTCCTATGGATTAATCTATCGTTTTAATATAACACATTAATTATAATTTTTAAAAGATGTTTAAATAATATTGCATTTACTCAAAAAAATATTCTCCCATTCTAAATGTAGTGGTCCGTTCTAGTTTTTGAATGCATAGCAGGTAAACTGTGTAGATTTTAAATTAAGCTACTGGGAATCAAAGATTAGAGTAATCCTTTATCTCTTTTTCCGAGAAAGTTTCCTATTTTCCCCTTTATTTCTAGTCTAACCTAAATTAAAAAGGGAACATTTCTCTCTTGCATGCTTGAAGTCCACTTTAGATTTTTTGACTTTGTTATCTTTCATCTCTTTGGTTAAAGCACTATGGAGGCAGAAAGGCCAACCTCTTAGGAGATAGAATAGAGCATTTTAAGTTTAACCAAAGCTACATCTCTGATCAATAGAGGCTCCACATTAATGAGCTCTGAAGAGATCCAGGTCTGGTACCCACTGGACTGTGTTGTGGGGCCTGGAGAGGGCAGGGACACCAATTGAATGACAGAGTGCCTTGGTGACAATGGAACTTATTCCTCCCCAGGGATAAAAAAGCACCATTAAAAGCAGATAGCATCTCATTAGAATCTTCTCTTTGTTCAGGTTTCTTCTGAAGATGAATTTTCTTTCATTTCGTGATAGATTATAGATCCATCACCTGAATTCAAATTGCAATTGCTTTGTGAGATTGAGATGAGATAGCTAGCTAAGGTTCCTTGTTCACTGGGGTCTGCACGAAAGAGTGATTTAGAGAGGATATACGCAGAGCACTTTAAAAATTGTCACAAAATCATTTTATTTATGTTTTTAAAATATATTCTCTCCAGAGAATTCTGCTCAACTTGGAGGCAACAGCTGTTTCAGGGAGGTCTTTCTTACTCATATCTTCCAGCGGGGTTGAAAAAAGTCTTGGGAAGACAAAGTTACTCTTCTCAGGTTGGTGGACTTTGCCAGAACGGATAAGTGAGAGAAGGGTAAGAAGAGGTATTCTGCTTATTTGTTTATCCCAGAGTTGATACTGGGAGGAAGTAAACAATTGCTTAAAATTTTCAAGTACTAAATCCATCAGCTATAAGAAGCTGTATATATCACCAAACAAATAGCTTGTAGTCGAGATAATTTTAATATCTACCTGGAAGATGATAATATGCAATGCAATTCTTTCAAAGAAAGCCATCCGTCTGAAATATACTTAATGATTTAGAGATTAATATTAAGTATTTACAAAGTGCTAAGCAATTTACCTACATTTTTTAATTTAATCTTCCTGGTAATCCTGGTATTAATAAGTATTAATATCCTCATTTTAAGGAGAAAGGAAGTGAGCCTTACAGAAGTGAATCAATTTGACCAAGGTCTCATTGCTTAATATGTATGTGAAAACTGGGTTCACACCCAGGTTGCCCTTTATCCAATGCCTGTGTCCCTTACACTACCCTACACTGCCTTCTTCGGAAAAATAGTCTTCAGAATTATTGACTTATTTCATATTGCCTTCTTTATGAAAATGCAAAATTACATTACAGCAAATCTTCTCAGATGCAACCATTATGTGGAAAAGAATGAAATAGGAACTGTAATTCTGTGAACTGAGAACTACAAATAAATCTTCTATTAAACTTTTCTAGTAGGCAATTTTTAAAACATTTATAAATGATGTTAACATTATTTGATGTTCATTTTGAACCAATCCCTTGACATCTTATTTGATTGAAAGCAAATGAAAAGGAGAATCCAATTAATTGCTTGTTCCTTAAAATATTTTTTTCATTTGGCTTCTGAGAGTACACACTCTTCCTTCCTCTCTGGCCATTCCTCCTCCATGCTCTCACTAACTCTTCCATATCTCCCTGATATTCTAGCATGCTGGCTTAATCCTCTAACTTCTGTGTTTATCCTCACTCCCTTGGTAGATAAATTCAAAGTGAAATATCAGTTTCAATCACCCCAAATAATCATTTCCATTCATGAACATCCCCTCCACCAATCTTGATACTCATAATCCAACTTGCCTTCTCATAATCCAGATGTGTAGGCATCTCAAACATAAGTTGTCAAAAGACAAATTTCTGATTCTCTCCCATCAAAATGTTCCTCTATCAGATTTTTCTAGTAAAGGACAACGCCATCCTTCTAGTTTTTCAGGCCAAAAACCTTGCAGGCATTCTTGATTGCTTTTCTCCTCTGACACTCCACATCGAATCTTTGAATAAATCCTCTCATCTTTACCATCAAAATACGACCATAATTTGATGAGCTCTCCTGACCTAAGTCATCAATTATGACACGGATTTTTTTTCAATAGCCTCCTACCTGGTCTCCGTGATTCTTCTATTCTTGCTCCTTCCAGTTAATTCTCACAAAACAGTCAAAAGATATCTTTGAAATACAAAATTTTATGTTTTGTTTATTTATCTGTTATAATCCCTTCAATGACTCCTCATGTCACTTGACCAATGCCCTAAAAATGGCCCACAGGGCCTTCTAAGTCCTGGCTCCCTCTGACCTCTTCTACAATCTCCCCATGTTTTGCTCTGCCTTGACCACACCAAGCACAGGCCACCCTTAGTTCCTTCCATTTGCTGTTCCCTCTGATCTCTACACAACTCACTCCTTCAGGTTCTCAGCTGAAACGTCCCCTCATCATTGAACCCTTCCCTAGCCGCTGGGTACGGAACAGCGATCTTCCTCACCTCAGCACCCCCATCTTCACAGCCAGCTTCATTTTCACCCTTTACAGTTTTCCACCTGACATGTGATACATTTATTTGTATGTTGAATGTATCTCCCAACCGTAAGCTAACTGGAGGGCAGGGACTTTTTCTATTTTTCCACACTCTCTCCCTAGCTCTTGGAACAGTGCCTGCCATGAACAAGGTGCTCAGCAAATATTTAGAGAATGAATAAATGAAGGGTAACCAGTGAGATAAACAAGTGACCCGAAGGTCTTTACAGTCTTTATTGGAAGTGGAAAAGATCTTCACATGGCCAGAAAATGTAAATAATTGAGAATATTTGAGACACGAAAGGAATAAGGTGGCAAAAGAACATTTGAAAAAGAAAAGTGGAGTATGTATTATGGCTTCATTTTAGAACCATAGCTTCAAGTCTAGAATCTCAGAAAGAATTAAGCAAAATAACTTAATTCATCTGTTAATAATTATTGCACAAAATTAGCAACATAATGAAATCTTTCAGTCTGTGGAAGCTATAATTTAACATAAACCACTTTAGCTTCATAGGTCTCTAAGAGATTTAGCCGACATTCGTTCCAGTGGACCCTTAACAGATAACACACAAATCAACTGAAATAGTCCAAAAGTTTCTCAGTAGAAATGTAACTGAGAGCTTTAAAAATGACTTTTAAAATTTTGAACAAGGCCTGGGTACTAGATCAAAGTTTGTCCTTCAACTTTGAGACTCTGGATGGAGTGTCATGCAGCTCCCAGAAGCCAAGTTTGCTGTTTATAAAACAAGTATAGACAGCAAATCCTATATCACATGGTTCTTATCAGGATCAGAAAAGATACATCTATTAAGACGGTATGCGGTCACGGAGTAAAATAGTCAAGATTCCTGGAGTTCAGCCCTTGGTCCCCATGTACTTATTTACGTGTGGCCTTACAGAAGACAGTTGACCTTATGAGTTTCAGTTCCTTTATCCGTAAAATCAAATGGTACGGCTACTTGATCTCCAGGCTCTTCAGATTCTAAGAAGACATGCCACAAAGCCTTTGAAAACTGTAAAGTAAACATGTGAATATGAGGTGGTAACGCCAACAGATGCTGCAAAAATGATACTGATATCCTCTACATCTATTCAAGGACAGTTTCTGCACTGGTATACCAACCCTGCCTCACAACCTCTGCTCCAGAGTGATCTACAACCACTGAGGTGTGCCAGTCACCCACACACTAGCCTAAGAACAATAGTTGCTATGACTATTAAGCTGGTGAAGCCATAAACCCAGCTTACGATTACTAAACTAGTCCATATGTGTGCAGCCCAGCTCTGTTGGAAGTGTATCATTTTTTTTTTCAAGCTACTAGATTTTTATTCAGCAAATTATTACGTCAATGATAGACAATAGAAGCTTCTTAAAAACTTCATAATTAAACAACAGTTTTAAATACAGGAGATCAAAGCTTTTTATTTAATAGTGAATAAATCAGTTTATGACTCAGTTTCCTTGTTTGAAAAAAAAAGAGGTAACTTTTCGTGCCTTATAGAAAGATTGTAAGGAGACAAATACTTTAAAGTTACCTTTGCGTTTTGAAGAATGATAGTGTAAGTGACATTTTATCTCACATTCTATCTATAAATCTCTTTGAAATGTTTCCAATAAGGTGATAATTGAAGCCCACTACTACTATAGGTTATTGCATGATCCTCAAGAACATTGTAATAATAAAAAAATACCTTTTAATCAGCAGAGTTGGCACTACATGCATTTTTTCCTTCTCCAATTGTTAAAAATGTGGCTGTCATGCAAAACAAGGGACCTTTCAAATGTACCTCCAACTTTTCGTCTTAGAAATGGTTTTCTTGAGTTAAGCCCATCTCGAACCATAGAACAATAAGCACACAGGAGCTAATCTTTATGATTTGCCTACTTATTTCTGAAATGATCAATGAAGATGCTAATTTCGAAAGTACAATGAATTTGACATTATATGGTAAAGCCTAGATATTAACATCTATTAAGACCAGCAGTGTTTACCAGAGTTTCTGGCATCCCTGTTGTGAGGTTTTACAAAGGCTAGAGGGAGTAACAGATACTTCCCTTCTTGTCTCCCCTTCATCTCTGAAAGTTCTTTTATGACTATTAAGTAAGAGCAAATAATTGGTTTTGCAATATGACTACAGCTTTTAATAAGCCACATAATCTAAGCATATGCTCTAACAATAAAGTTATTCTATTTTTCATTGTCTTAAATCTTTTCAATTATAATAGTTCTTTCTTTTGTTGTTACGTATTGAAAAGGAACCTCTTTTTTGTTTCGGGACAAATCTCCTCAAATGGAGACCACAAGATCACAAATTTTTTGGAAACATTCAGAATGGAATCATATGAGTTTTTTTGTTTGCTGTTCAAGAATTTAAATCTTCTTTTATTAACTGTCATGTTTATTAAGTGACATGTGGCTTGCCTTCCCAACCAGCCAGTCTCTCCCTTCCCTCCGCTTTTCCCTTCCTAACCCACCCCCATGACTTTCACCACTTTTCTCTTGTGTTAATTTGCACACCTCACCTGCTCTCCTGTAATTGACCGTTGCTATGTGTGTGGTATTTGGAGGCGCAGAGAAAGAATAATGAGAGGAATGTGCGTGTCAGCTTCGTTTGCTTGATACACAGCCACTGGAGCTGAGTTTCTGCCCTCTCCTTGGAGTTAGTGAAAATATATAAGTAATAATCCTGCACAGCACTTTGAAATCATCCAAAGAACTCAAAGTGCTTTATAAATATGATGCCCTTGACACTGAGCACCACTCATTACTCTCTTTCAGGAGAGGCAAAGCCTTCCCCTGCCTAGAGCCCCACCTTCGAGGACATTCAGTGCTAGACCCTTTGACTCGCACATCTGGGAATGTGAACTGAGAAATCGCTACCACTCATGCTTTGGAAGTATCCTGGACTCAAAAAGTCTGCGTGATTAAGCGGGTGAGCAACAGACATCACCACCACCACCCTCCCCAGGCATTTCCCCTGATTAGCCTGAAATCCAGCCCATATTCTTCGTGTGACTATTTTGGTCTGCGGTTCACATTAGGTTCACAGATGAAAATAAGCAAAATCAAGATCCAAAATTCCACTTGAATTTCAACTTTAGAATAGTCTTTTGTTTTTGTGATTACCAATATGGGTTACTTGGGAATTTAATTGAAATTAAAGTACCTTAAATGAATATTGCATACGATTCTTAAAAATTAAGATTAACTTCCACTGACTAATCTGTTGTTTTCAATTTTGTAATTTTGGCGGAAAAATATCTTAAAGTAATATAACAGTTTATGGCATCTATCTGCTAGCTAATAAGTGGAAGGTCACCTCTGAAATTCCCAAACTGTTGTTTGTGACATACTTTATCCTTTATTAAAAATTGTCCTATGTACCTTGGCCAAATATTATGTACTGGATATTTGCATTTATATCCAAAATCCAGATTCAGAGTCTACATCCTTAACCGATCATCCTTGGTATTGTTTATGATATCTTAAGGATATTTGAAAATCATGGAGCTAGAATATCTTTTTCAAAAACAGAGAAATACAATAAGCAATTATGAGTTAACAATGGCTAATATTTTGACTAGTTAGAGAGAGTTAAATTTTTTGCTCCTTATTTACTTGATGTGAACCACTATTAAGCTGGATGGGAAGAAAAAAACATTTATTTTAAAAGTAAAGCATAGTGACATGACATTACAGCTACTCTTTGCGGTGTAGCAAAGACTTATAGCAAAGGGAAATAAAAGAAATAGTTCTTTAATGCATTAGAGATTTATAAAGTCTCATTGCCTTATTCCACAGTAACTGGAACTGTTGAAAATGAAGGTGGTCGTTAACCATCTGGTTCACTACGAAGTTAACTAAAAAAGCATCTCAAACACCAAAATTGGGTTAAACTCCTAATGCTGGTTTATTGCTCCGCTGGCACCAGCATGCCGAAATGCAAGAGGAGACAGTGCTGTACTTCAGTGCAGCACAGCAAACACCTGGAATATATTCTCCAGAGTGAAAACAGCAGGGAACTGACCAGAAATAACCTCTCTCATATTATTGCTTCAATTAGACCAAAACAACTTTCCCTTTGAAAACTTAATAATAAACACTGCAGGTCATTCACTTGTTTTGAGCCCCTTTGGGAGAAGGGAGCAGATGTATCCCCTTAACCAGCCCCCTTGCTGTCATAGAGACAAGAGGCACAAATCAGGACAGATATTGATTTTAATTGGAACCAACAGCACCTACATGCCATATTAATTTTCACATCTTCCTGCACAAAAAAATTTTTTTAAAGGTTGGTTTGGTTCTGTCAGGTGATTAGAAAGAATGATATAATTAATGCATTCATAGATTGAACAATACCTAAGAAAACTTAAGTACTTCTAAAAGCCTTATTATGTATCAGAAGTATAGAAGAAAACATCCTTAAGACAGCAGATCCTTGTTTATAACCAGTGAATGGGCATTTTTCTTAATAAGTTTCACTGGAGCCTCCAAAGATGCCACAGATATAGAGAGAACAAGCAGTGAAAAGAAACTTTCATAAACCTAGACTATTTGTGTCATTATTTTTCTTCTCTTGATTAGAATTGCCCAATGAAATTGTTTACACACAAAACAAAATTGACCTTCAAACTTGACTTCTTTGCCCTCATAGAGCCTCACCATCCTCAAAACATAAAGGTAATGTCATTGTCTTTACGAAAACACAGATTTTTTTTCCCAGTTTTATCTTTCCCCAGGATACATTAATTCCACACATGTTGAGAAGTGCAATATGTTCTATACTTATATTGATTGCTATACAAAATTTAGTTGGTTGCTGACCCCACTCCAAAGTAGTTCTCAAACTTTCCTGGTCTCCAAATTTAGGTACATATTCTGTATCAGTAGCTCTGGGGCAGGGCCCAGGAGTCTGCATTTATAACCAGTGCTCCAGGTAATTCTGATGCAAGTGATTCACAGTTTGGAGAACACTGACCTGGCAGCCTTGAGCCTAGGAAATAAAGACACTTAAAGAGATAGGGACTAAAAAGAGCAATGTCAACTCATTTATTCTCTTAGTGGCAAAACAAAGGAGGCAAAACTGCAATCATAGATCTGACAAGATGGTGTCTGTATGCGAATTAGCTTCATGTGTTCAACTATCCAGCTAATATTTATTTAGGACTATTGAGTACAAATATGCTGGGTATTGAGGGAGAAAACGTTGAACAAAATGAAGAAGGTTTTTTATTATAATTCTAGATTACTGACATGGATCTATAGATTGTGTGTGTGTCTCTTATTTACAAGGTTTATCTGAGAGAAGAGGAAGAAAATAAGAAGAATAAAGTGAGTTATTTGGCAGGAGAAAAACTAAAACTACCAAATCTTTTCCTCTTATCTACAATAAAAAAACCATATTTTCAATTTTCGCTGAAATATATAGTTTTTTCCATCACGTATACAAAGGATTGTTTTAATAGACAGTAATATATCTATACTATCTCATTAAAATAATGCTTTCATTTTTAATCTTAGGAAAAGATAATTATGCTAAATTATAAAGAAAAAACAGACTTCAAAATACTATATATATACTATAATACATTTTTGTGATAATAAATATCTATTTGTACAATAGAAAAGAGGTTATATGTAGTGAGATTGCAGAATATTTTTAGTTTTTTCTTTGTCTGTATTTTCTAAATTTGCTACAATAACCACATATTACTTTTTTTTTTTTACATATTACTTTAATAATAGGTAAAAGGTATTTTCAAGTTGACTATTAGATAACAACTGGGAACTTGTGAAACAGGCAGAGTGCCAGAAAATAAGACCAGATGAAGAATATTCTAGAAGGGTAACTTCTTGGGCAATTTTATTCTCCTCTTTTCTTCTGTACTCCCAGCCTTCCTGGAGGGAATTTCAGGATGGACTATAATTTAGAAATAGGACTTGAAGTTAAAAGACACAATTGAGGCTGAGGCAAATCCCATATACAGATCTGGGACTATTACATCTCTATAAAGACTTCAAGGAAGCCTACAAAATCTTATTTGAAAACCTTGGGCAAAGTGGGTAATAGCTAACTGTCCCTGGGTTTGAAAATATCAATACCTGGAAATGGAAAATACTCACCCCCACCTATACTAGATTTGGAAATTGGGAAATCAGTAGTAATTTACAAATGTGTGGACATTTTCAGAGGAAGTTAAAGAATAGTTCTAGTAAATTATCATATTTGGTTGATTTTATTGCTGCCTCTTGAACACTTGAGATAACTAACCGTCAAGAACATACTATAGAAAATATGACTAAAACTAAAAAGAATAAAGAGGCTCAAGGTAAAAAGTAAAGAGAAATGATACTAAACTCAAGGGTCTTAACATTAGTCAGTCTGCATAAAGACAAAGGAAAAGAGAAATGAGGATGACAACAACAATCACAATTTACTGAGCATCTGTTAAGTACCGAACACTGCTGGGCAGTTGACCTCAATCATCTCCAGTCTTGAGAGAACCCTGAAAGGTAGATAAAGATAACCACATATACCTGTAAGGAAATAGATTTCAGAAAGATTAAGTGAACTTCTCAAGGCCATTTCCCGTCATATAAGTGGTGGAACAACTCCGTATTATACCACATTGCTTCTAAAAAAAATGTTTAGAAAATTACTATATATTCATTCTTTCATTCAGTTAAGTCGTTGAACAAATCAGTGGAAAACAAATAGACAAAACTCTTTGCCCTCACGGACTTTCTAGTTGGAAAAGATAGTAAAAGAATGTAGATGAGTAAATTGTGTAGTATGGTGGATAGTGGAAAATGCTATGAAGGAGAATAATGCAGGGAAGACACCCAGGTAATGTTGATGGGGGTGGGGCACCCCAGGAGGCCTCTTGTCTTTCTAAAATTGAGGTACATTTTCATAACAGTTTTTGAGAGGTATAGACACTACAGTCCTTGATTATTTTCAAAGCAAGCTACACACAATCTTTCTTGGTGGAGGTGGGGCCAGGAAAAGCTGTTTCCTAGTATAAAAATAGGCTACATGTGATCTGATAGTTCTCCACACTTTACTCTTAAGAATAGGGTCTCCTCAAGAGGAATTCATATTCCTTTTTATCTCTTTTTTTGTGCTCCTTTTTTCTCACTTCACTGATTTTGAGTCAGTTTGGGGAGCTTGACAAGATCTGTTTTTGCCAAAGCTTCCTTGTTCTCTAAGCAGATTTTCCCAAGCTTGGGTTTAAAAGACCCCCTGGAGAAGCACTACAAGACAAACACAAATTAGCTAACAATTTATTAAGAAGATCTTTGATCTTTTCTCACCTACCCAGTTGCCTAGTTCTGCTTTGTCTTCACAATTATAAAATGTGTTTACATAACTAATTAACACAACAGATTGAGTTTTACTGGGTACATGATAATAAGTGGTCCAAATGGTTTGATCTCGTGATAAAGGAGGAAGTGTTCGGAATTAGCACTTCCTAGGAGATCCAAATGGGAGTAACTATGGTCGAGTTCCCGTAAAACAAAAGTTCTCCATGTTCCCAAATGGGATGTTCCTTTGTAGTAAGCTTCAGTATTTGAACTCTCACTACAGAATGTTTTATAAGAAAAATATGTAAATACAGCATATTCTGAGCTATTTTCAGAGATGGAACAAGCTTTTAAAAATATTGTTTATTTTCCCCCTGTAAATTCTCCTATTTGTAACTTTAACTTTAGATATCGTATTTTGGGGAAAGAAAGTTTGCACTTTTGCTTTGTTAAGCTCACATCTAAGAGATGAAAAGTTGATAGTTATAAATAAACTCAATTGTGGAGATTATAAAGTTTAAAATAAATTTTTTGTTATAAAATAAAACTCTAATATTATTCAGAGTCATAATTACTTATAATTTTAAAGAATTGGAATCTTCCTGTGTCATTGGTCAGTTTTGCACCTTCTACTGTATAATTTGAACTCTAAAAATACTTTTTCTTGGAGGGAAGAACCATGTCTTTCCAAGGGCAAGTGAATGTCTGCATCAAAAGGTTTGAGTCAGGATCAAAAGTCCAAAAATCTATTCCTCTCCCAAGAGCAGGTGACATATGCACATTTTTGTCCATCCTTGATTTCCGAATTTGAAATTCAATTCATTCTCCTGAGAAGTTCTTGTTTACGCACACTTAGAAAAACTCTTCTTTCCGTGGAGAGAGAAAGATAGAGACTTGTGATTACAAAATAGTTTGACAACTTGAGTGCAAATGAATCAGAAACATGTGGATTAAATTTCCCTTGAAACACACATGAGTTTTAAAAATTAAGAGGAAAGGGGCTTGGCACCCAGAATTTTAGTTTTTGCCAAACCCAAAGCATTTTGAAAAATAATACAGATTGTGGTTAGGCTCTCTTCTCCATAGTCAATTCTCAATTTCCGAAAGTCAATATCTGAAGTTTCAAATAACAAATTAAATATAGAAATATAGAAATACTTGAGCACATCTATTTTTACTTCCACATTATTTTAGGATCAATAGAAATTGAAGTGATTGTGAACAAACTGAACCAGAGGTGGGAAGAGATTCCTCATTAGAGGATTGGCACACATTGTCAAGATACATGGCAGCAGCTTATTCTAAACAATACTGGCGTGTGAATATCTCACACATTAGGAGACACAAATGTATTCAGGGAAGACACTAATATATGTTTTAGGACAGATAAGAAAATGAAGGTCTTGCAGGCCACTAGGAAAACTAAAAGAGGGCATACCTTTAATCTGTCATGATTTTTTTACTCTGATCAATATTACTGAATGAAAAATACCCTCAGGAATTCAAAGTCTCATCTATATTTACAGGAGATATACTTTCCTAATATTCGGCATTTTCTCTTATAATTAAGTATTGTTCCGCTTATGGGATAATCCAGACAGTATAAATCGTCCTATTTGCAGACAACGAAACTGCATTCTTAAATGTTCTACCTGCATGAGGCTTCTGGATTCCCATATAGTAAATACTTAAAATCTGTTGACTATGTAGACATGGAAAAAGAAGAAAGGAAGGAAGGAGGGGAGGAAGAGAGGAAGGGAAGGAGAAAGAGAGGGAGGAAGGAAAGAAGGGAGGAGGGAAGGGAAAGAGAGAGAAAGAAAGAAAAAAGAGAGAGAAAGAGAGAGAAAAAGAAAGTAAAAGAGACAGAGAAACAGAGAAAGAGAGAGAGAGAAAGCAAGAAAGAAAGAAAGAGAGAGAGAGAAAGCAAGAAAGCAAGCAAGAAAGAAAGAGAGAGAAAAGAAAGGAAGAAGGAAGGAAGGAAAGAAAGGAAGGAAGGAAGACTGAATTCCTAGATTTCCTTCAAGGTAGTTTTTGGAGAGTAGGAACACAAAGCACTATCTTTGGGGAATTTAAAAACCAAAACATAATGTTAGCAAAGCTAACAGCCACAGCAAAAATAAAACCATTGCAATCCGAGTGCTCTTTTCCAGACACTATGGGAGATGCTTCGAATGCGTTATCTGTTTTAAACGTCAACACGAACTCACACGAAAAAGAGAATTATAGGTTAATGAACTCACCGAAGGCTACAGCGCCAGATTTGGAGTCAAGTCCTTTTCATCCCGGAGCCCGAGCACTTAATCACCTCGTCTCCTCCCCTAATGTGTTCAGCCGCAAGCCTCCTTCAATCCAAGACTCGTTTGTTAGTTCAAACCGTTCATTATCAATTAGGAAACTGCTATCTACACCGGGAACTGAGGTCAGCAATGTGTCCTTCCTGAGAGTCCAGTAGGTTCCATGAAGCGAACCTTATCACACGGGAGTCAACTGTCCCCCACAGTTTAAATTTGGGCACATTTTCAAATCTAACAAACTCTTTTCTAATTATTTATACAAAAATCTGTTCTAACTTCACAAATAGACAGTTGTCTCTTAGGATATGCAAACTAATTAAGTGAATAGCCTTACATTATGTTAGTATGTAATAGAACTTGTTTGCAATAAACTTGAAATTTTCAAAGCCATATACATGTGAAAAAATGAATTTGCTTAGAAACTTCAAAAACCTTTATAATTTTCTTATGAGTGATACATATATCATTAATCTCCAACTGGGAGATAAAAGAAAATATAAATAGAATCTCAGACATTTAGCCTGTTTGATGAGTTCAATTAACCTTTAAAGGTATCTACAAATCATTAACCCCCACCTTCTTCATAGATTGGTCTATATTAATAATTAATTATTAAAAAAGTTTTTTAGATTCAACTATTTGCTGTGCTAAGTTCGAAAACTGCTCTAATTTCCACATGACCAAATTTTTAGTAAAAATGTTATTAAGAGAATAAAGATATCTGTCTTGAAATAAATAATACTATAGATCAGAATATTTACAAACACAATGATCTTTGGATCACATTCCTAGTCCTTTACAGTCATTTTTTTTTCTCCCTGAAATATTTAAGAAAACCAAATTAGTTCATGGAAACTACACTTTACTAGAGAATTATGAGAATAGAAAATAATCATTTAAACTCATTGTTTCAACATTTATTAAGCATCATTATTTTTAAGACATTGTACTGAGTAATAAAATAAATAAAATTATATTCTGCCCTTAAAGAAACTGACAGAGACCCAACCAGTCTCTCAGTATTCTGTATAAGGATATAGTCCCCAGAATAAAAGCAGCACTCCTTTCCCCACATTTTATCATGTCCTCACTATACTGTGAAACTTCAGGGGAACTCTTACCCGGTCGAGTGTATCTATTAACTACTTCTAGGCTCAACTATTCCATTTGTTACTGCTCCTTACCTAAGTCAAACCTGTTGAACCTAGGATCAAGCAGTAGAAAAGAATAGTCTGTCAAGTGAAAATAGATGTCAGGGAAAGACCCAGAAAATATATTGGCTTGGAAGTTAAAATCTTTTGGGGGCATTTCCCATACTTTTGACTTAATTCATTCAATAAGTATGTACTGCACAGCTGTGTTTTAGGTACCTGGGTATTGGAGACTAACAAGAGCAACAAGTCACTACTCTCAAGGGGCGTACATTCCAGAAACACATAGATAGCCTCCCTATTTCTACTCCTTTGGCCTTGGGCGTTGCCATAGAGGCAGAAGAGAACCTGATGTCCACCTGAAACCTTCTGTAATGTTACTCTTTTACATGTAATGTTTTACTCAGAGTAAAAACACTTAAAAATAAACTTTAAGATATTACATCATCAACTGAGTTTCCTCCAAAGGACCCGCAACAACTAAAGGTGACTTGTGTAGGGCACATTCTTCTTCCTTCTGGCAATGTGAAAGATAAGCCCCTTCAGAGCTGCCACCTGTGGGATGTGGGATGACCAGCCCCCTTCCTCCACCCTCAGACCACAAGGCTCATTCTTGCCGTAATGAAGAGGTTGATTGATGGAGTCACCTTCACCACTGCTGACACACTTATCTTTCTCAGCTTAGCAGTAACAGACATGACCTGCTCCCTACCAGCTGGGCCCTGTGTGAGGGGCCCGTCCATCACTCTGTTTCCCCATTCCATCTGTTCTCCCCCCCTCCTCCAAATTTCAGCCCATATGCCTACTGGCAGCAACAAATATGTCTGTCTGTCAGTAGCTCTGTAATGAGACCAATTTATAAGGTCACATAATCCTGACTCTTCAGGAAGAAAAAAATCCCCTGTCCCAGTTACTGAGAGAAAGTCACCTTCGCCTCTAGTTCTCATGACTGTGGGAGGTCGTGTAGCAACCACCAAACAGTAATTTTGAATTAATTTCAAGTGGTCTCTTTTCCACCAAATTTCCTTAAAAAAAACAGCCCCCTGTTCTGCTTTATTGGCCAATGTGCTTAGCTAGAAGTTGCAAAATAAAAATATTGACCTCTGGGGAGGAAACGAAGGTCTAGAAACAATTTAGCTTATTCTGTCAAATAAGTGAACACTCTACTTCAATTCCAGTAGTGTTTGTGGTTATCAGCACACCCTCCCTCTCGCTTGCATAGGAAGTTTATGCACAGGATTTCCAAGGACCTGTCAGTAAGAGTTGCATGTTTGTATGGCACAGCAGAATTTTCTCTAGGAACATTTTGTGCCTTCAGCTGACTAGTGCAAATTAAGTTCCGTGTCAGTTTTGCCCAGAGGCTAAGAGCACCTGATTACATTTTATTGAATTCAAATAACTGCAATCAAAATATTTGTAAGCACAATGCAACCAGTGAGTCTTATTTTATGATATAAGCTGTCCTGGGTAGTATACTACATTTTTTTTTACAAAGCATGGCACCTTATACCGTCCAATTCCCTAGAGACGATGTTCAACAACTGTTAGTCAATTATGATACGTGGATGTGGCTCTATGCCTAACAGTAAACTGTCATCTTTCTCAATGGAAAGAAGTTTTTTCCCTTGATTCAGTGTTAAGTCATTGACAGTATCGGCCCACAAATCACGAACCTATTACCTGGGGTCACTGCTCTGATTTACAGTGACCTAGAGGGTTGGTTCACTCTTGGTTGGGAATATCCTTGTGCTCAGCATGGATTATGTGCCAGCTCTTTTCCCCTAAGTTACCTCATCTAATATTGTAACTAGAATTTGAAGGATCACTTGAATCTTACACAGGCATCTGGATTCTTGACCCCTAGAACTTTCAGGATTGCCTGTAACAGTTTGGAGCCCACAAAGCTGCCTCCCAGTTGGTGGGTTCAATCTTCTAAGCCTGAATCCTATATGAAGCAGCCTGCAGTCTAGGATCCATTGCTCAGCTTTGCTGCTGGATTCAGCGTTGATGCCTGGCCACAATCACTCCTCTCCCCATCTCCACCCCCCGACCCTCGCTGCCCCTTTCCTTCACCAATCTAACTCGGAAATAAAAAGCAAGTGGATGGAGGAGGAGTTGAAATAAATGCCATGCCTCAGTGTTTTAAATTTTTAACTCAGCTTATTGCTTATACTTCACTTCTGTATTTCTGACTCCTAGAACTACAACTTTCAACTGGTAAAAATCTTAGTTATCTCTTCAATAACTAAGCTTAATTCTTATATTAAATATTGATTATGGGGCTAATCATAATCCTCTATATCAACAAATAAAGTATTCAGTCTTATGTAGAATCATGTAGCAGATGAGGTAGAGAAACTGCATGTTCTTAATGTGCTAATCCTGTCTCTCTCAGGGCTTCCTTTTCAATTAAGGGATATTTACAATATGACAAAACCTAGAACTGTTATCTTCAAAGTCTGGGCTCTTTACAGTAACTAATATGCTTAATAATAATTAAGTGCACTTTACCTAAAGCTAAATATTTTGTTTTCTATATTAAAGTATTAAGCTCAGCATATAAGTATCTCTCTTTTTTAAAAAAATGAGTATTACCAGGCTTTGAGATTTTATTTTAATTTAATAAAAATTACCTACTGCCCTTCATATATGTCATTTTACTGGCATACCATTAAAAGAGAGGTTTGGGTTGAATTTCTAGATCTATCTACATTTTTTCACCTAATTTCTCTTTTGATTGGCATTTGCAGAACAGCTGGCTGGATTTGTTTTTTATGCTATAGCTAAAGAGCAAAACTGATTAGCCTGAAAAAGATTTCAAAGAAAAATATATAGCATATTCTAGTCAATGAGGTTTGGGTATATTTAAATCTCATTATATTTTTAATAAAATGGGACTAAATTTATATTTTAAGATTATTCATCATTGTGGTGTAAAGAATTTAGGAATAATGTCTCTAGAGATAAACTGGTGATTAGATATTTAAAAATTGCTTTGTATCTATAGTTTTTGTCTCTAATTCAGAGGCTGGAGAAAATCGACAGGGTTGTGAAAAATTGACCTATAGCCTTTTGGATCTAACATTGAATAACTGAAGTATTCAGATACATGTAGGTCAAAGCTGTAGGTGAAAATGGTTTTCCATTACCATAAAAGTGGTTGGTTGGTTTCACTATAATGTGGGGAACACATCAGCCTACCTTCCTGAACCACAACACTTGTCAGGCACTTTGCTGGAGGAAAAGGAGGGATCCAGAAAAGACGGAAAAGATGCGTGAGAGTCAAGAAAAGAAAAGAAAACAGCAGGGTTCCTTTGTGAGCGTGAAAGCCAGGCAGTGCCTCTGGAAAGCAGAGTGCTGGGACTCTGAGTGAGAACCAGGGGTAGGGTGATCAGCAGGGGCCAGATAGTGAAGGTCCGGCTAAGCAGTTTGGTGTTTATCCTTAAAGCAACAGCTCTTTAAAAGAGGATTAACATGGTAGTGTTACATGCTAAGAAGAAGCCTCTGGTTGCAATATGAAAAATAGAAGGCTCTGGGGAGAGACTAGAGGTGGGACAACAAGTGCAATGATATAGTCTTGGCAAGAAACGTTGAGGGCCTGAAGCTGTGGGAATGGAGAAAGGGGACTCACTTAAAGCTATTAAGGAGTTAGAATTATAAGGACGTGGTGACTGACCGGATTTGGGTGTTTAGAAGAAGCAGGAGGCAAAGAAAGATCAGAGGTTTCTGATTCGAGTGACTGAGTTACTTTTTCTATGGCAAGCAGGAAGAGGAACAGGTTTTGGGAGAAATACACTAAATTCTTTTGGGATGTGTTGATTTGAAGTGTCTATAGAACATGAATGTAGAGAAGCTCAGGACGTAGTTGAAGCTCTGAAAGAGGAGTCAGGGATAAGATTTGGATTTGGAAGTTTCAGGGAGAAAGAAAATTTGAAGCCATGGGAGCACATTATGTTGTCCCAAGTTTCTTATTTACTTACGACAAGCCAAAACAGGACTTAAAGCACACTTTCCTGAATGAGTCAGAAGCCTTTTCTCCCACTTACATCTCAGGTATAATTCTGATCTACCTGAGAAAGGGTTTTCCAGGTTTGAGGTTGAACTGAAGCAAATGTCCTAAAGGTCGTCTCCCTAGAGTGACATAGAAGGCACCATCTACTTACCTATCGTTTCTGGAGCTGCACTCCTATACAGTTGCTCACACAGTTGGGCAGCTGGAAAGTGTCTTTGTGGCAGACTGAGTCTGACACGTAGCCACGAGAAGTCTTCCTAGCTGAGCAACTTGTACCAGGCCAACTTCATCCACAAAGTTTCTCTGAAAGTTATGCATCCACTCTAGAACATTTATAGACAGTTTAGCAGTCAATTGTTTATTTTTCATGTAGGCGCGTTCTCTCTTCTCCTCCCCAGACAGGTAAACTGCCAGACACTAGACATTAGAGACTGCCAGACCCAGTTCATTAGCCCTTTTCTATAGCTTCCTCTCATTTGGACTTCTCACATTTATTGGCTTACTAGCCCCTTTTCCAAGACACACCAGCTTGAACTTTAGAGGCTTCAGTTCCACCAGCGGACCCCACCAGGCGCAACCCAGGGGTTCTCCTTGTCAGTTGCTTCAAGACACAGCACCTCAGGACTGGCCTTCAAGCCCTCAAGCTGTGCTTAGATCCAAGCTCTTCTCATTGATGCTCTGATATTAACGATCTAATTCCTGCAGGCAAGAGCCCAAGTAACACCTGTCCCCATTGCCACGGTTTGTGTGGCTACAGATATAATTTTATCCATTTCCAAGTCTCTGTCCGGTCCTCTAGTTCCTCTTGTTTTCGCCAATCTCAAGATTTAGCTCAGAATCTGTCCTCCAGCCCAGTTGCTCCATGAAATCTTGAAGCTTTACCTACATGCAGATACATGCAGTCCATTGAGGACCTTTGATCTTCCCATATTTTTATGAATCAATGTGGCCAAAATATGGTCAACTATCCTACTACTTGCCAATATCCATTCGTCCTCTATTTTGGGAGGTTTGGAATTTACTGCTTCCTCTCAGGACTTGTGAGTTGTCCAGTGAAATGTGATTGGAAGTGACAGTTATGGTCCAGATTTTGGAAATGCCGTTCATCTGGATTCCTGAGTGAGGATGACTTGGTGCAGAGCCAACACGTCCTAACCCCCATCAATCTTCAATAGAAATGCAGCATGATCGAGAAAAAAATCTTTCTTGTTTTAATTAGCTGAGATTTTTTGCATAGCTAGTTACCATAGTGTAAACTAGCCTATCCTGATTAATAAATCCCCATCCTCTCTTTGCTGTTCTTGGTCCCCACTCTTACTATATTAACTAGCTACTTATCACCTCTGGAGTCCTTGTCTAAATCTCATATCAGAGGATTTGACTTAGATGAAGAAGAGTTTCTTTGAAATAAGAGCTGTGAAGACTGTAATTCTTCATATTAGAGAAGTGGTGGTGGAAATTTTGTTCCTGGTGAAAGTTTAAAAATAGGATATAGATTGAATCAATCTGGAATGACTTAAGCAAATTCTGCCTGAAAGCAAGGGGATGGACTGAGACTGATTACAAACTAAAATTCCGCTGTTTAACCAGGGTCCTGGAGAACAGTGAATCTCTACCATAATGGCTCATCATTGCAAAAACAGCAAACAAAATGTTTGCTAGACTTATTACAAAAAAAAGTGTTATTTTTAGTGAGATAACTAGTGTGGTGATGTCCCTTTTAATAAGATGAATGTTAAGTTGATACAACTAATTAAAATCAGTGTAACAAAGACTACAAAAGTATATTTGCATGCATGTGTCAGGGAATCATGGGAAACAAATAGCACTCCAAAGGAGAGCTCACTTTGTATTGGACCGAAATGTCCTCTACATCAAGAAGGTTTCAGGATTTTTGCCAAAGACATTGGCACACCTGAGTTCACAGGGAAAGAAAATGGACTGATGTATCTTCTAATGCCACTTCCTGGGATGACAACAGTGGAAAATAGTAGTTCTAACCCTGGTCCATTTGTGGACTAATTGCTTTCCTTTAGTGAAAGAAGATGGAACAAATTTTTTAAAAATTGACTTTATTGAATTATAAAATATCTTTAAAAATTGTACAAATTTTAAAGTATAGTTCAAAGTCTATGCTTGTGTGGCTACCATCCCATTAAGGGTAAGGAACAGTTCCACCACCCCAGAAAGTTCCCTCATATCCCTTTGCAGTCAATACCCCTCCATCCATTGTTTCAATTTCTATCACCATAGCTTAGTCTTTCCTGTTCTAGAACGTCATATGTAATCATATGGTATGCACTATTTTATGGGATTTCTTTCTCTCAACATAATGTTTCATCCATGGAGATTCATACATGCTGTTGAGAGTATCAGTAGTTCATTGATTTGTATTGCTGAGTAGTATTCCTTATGTGAATGGACCACAATTTGTTTATCCATTCACCTGCTGATGGACATGTGGAATGATTCCAGATTTGGTTGTTATAAATAAATGGCTAGCAGTGGAATTACTGAATCATGGGATAGGTTTTTGTTTCACTTTGTAAGAAACTTCTAAGCTATTTTCCAAAGTGATGGCACAATTTTGCACTCTCATGGAGAATGTGTAAGCATTCCAATTCATGTTGGTTTTAATTTGTATTTCCTTGATGACTAAAGAGCAACTTTCTATGTGCCATTGTGTGTATGTGTGTGTCTGTGTCTATGTACATCTGTGTGTCTGTGTATGTCTGTGTGTCTTTGTGTGTGAAGTGCCTTTTGAGTCTTTTGCTCATTTAAAATCTGGTTATCTTTTTGTTAGTGTGTTGTAGGAGTTTTTTTTATATGTTCCAGATGAAAGTTCTTTTTCAGATATATACATTGTGATTATTTTCTCCTAGTCTGTGGCTTACTTTTTCATTTCCTTAATAATGTCTTTTGAAGAACAGTAAATTTTCGTTTATATGAAACCCAATTTATAATTTTTTTTTCTTTTTTATATTTTTGGTGTCATGTCTAAGAAGACTTTGTGTGCTCCAAGATCAAGATGATAATTGTCATGAAGATACTCTTTTATGTTTTCTTCTAGAAGTTTTATAGTTTTAGGTCTATATTACTTTTCTAGTTAACTTTTATGAAAAATGAGAGATAGAGATCAAGGTTCTTTTTTAAAATGAATATTTAGTTATTCTAGCACCATTTGCTGAAAAGACTATTATTTCCACATTGGATAATTCCACGATTATCTTGGTGCTTTTTCAAAAATCAATAAACTATGTGTGCCGCTTTATTTTTAGACTTTTAAAATCTTGTTTCATTGATCTATTTGTCTATTCCTATGCCAATACCACACTATCTTAATTAGTTAGCGTTATAGCAAGTCTTGAAATCATATGGTATAAATTCTCCAACTTTGTTCTTCTGTTACAAAGTTGTATTGTCTAATCTAAGTCCTTTGAATTTCCACATAAACTTTGGCATCAGTGTATCAATTTCTACCAAAAAGCCTGCTAGGATTTAGGTGGGAGATGCACTGAATTGGGAATTGACCTCTTAAAAATATTGAGTCTTTATTTCTTAATTATAATGTCTCTTTCCAATTAGTTAAATCTTCTTTAATTTCTCAGCAATGTTTCATGCTTTTTGAGGTAAGGAAGAATTTGAAAAATTTATGTCAATGCATTTGACAACTTTCATAAAATACAAATTCTTAGAAAAAAGTATCAGAAATTGATATAAAAAGAAATTTAAAAAATATAAATAACCCTATATTTATATAAGACATTAAATTCATAATAACAAAGCCTCTTGCATAAGACTATCCAAGGTCATTGACAGCTCTGTATTAAATGTCTGATAGTCCATCATAAAATTCATATGAACTCTTAAGGGACTCCTAATAGCCAAAACAATCCTGAAAAAGGAGAACAAATTTGGAAGTCTCACACTTCCTGATTTCAAAATTTACTGCAAAGCTAAAGTAACCAAAACAGTGTAGCACTGGCATAAAGACAGATGTGTAGATCATTGGAAAGGAATAGAAAACCCAGAAATAAACCCTCACATAAATGATCAAATGATTTTTGACAAGGGTGCCAAGACCATTCCGTGGGGAAAGGACAGTCTTTTTAACAAATGATGGGAAAACTGAATATCCATGTGCAAAAGAAATGAAGTTGGACCCTTACCTTACACCGTATACAAAGATTAACTCAAAATGGATCAAAGATCTACACATAAGAGCTAAAACTACAAAACTTAGAAAGAAATATAGGAGAAAAGCTTCATAACATTGAATTTGTCAATGATCTCTTGGATATGACAGCAAAACTACAGACAATCAAAGAAAAAATAGACAAATTGGACTACACCAAAAGTAAAACTTTTTTGCATCACAGGACACTATCAACAGCGTGAAAATGCAACCCATAGAATGGAAAAAATACTTACAAGTCATATCTGGTAAGGGGTTAATATCTTAAATATATAAAGACCTCCTACAACTCAACAACGAAAACAAAAAACAATTAAACAATGGGTAAAGGAAATGAATAGGACATTTCTTCAAACAAGACATACAAATGGCCAATAGGAAAACAAAAAGATGCTCAACATCACTAATCATTATAGAAATACAAACTAGAACACAATGAGATACCACTTCACACCCATTAGGGTGGATATTATCAAAAAACAAAACAAAAGCAAGTGTTGGTGAGGATGTGGAGAAATTGGGATCCTTGTGTACTGCTATCTAGAATGTAAAATTGTGCAGCCACTATGGAAAACAATATGGCAGTTCCTAAAATAATTAAAAATAGAGTTACCACATGATCCAGCAATTCCACTCTGGGTCTATACTCAAAAGAACTGAAATCAGAGGCTTGGACAGACGTTTGTACATCCTGTTTGCAGTAGCAATGGATTATTATTAAGCCTTAAAAAGGAAGGGAATTCTGACACATGCTATAACATGGATGAACCTCGAAGACATTATGCTAAGTGAAATAAGCCAGTTACAAAAGAACAAATACTGTATGATTCCACTTATGTGAGTTACCTAGAGTAGTCAAATTCATAGAGACAGAAATCAGAATGGTAGTAGCCAGGGGTTGAGAGGAGGAGTAGGAAGTTATTATTTCATGCGCATGGAGGTTCAGTTTGAAAATATGAAAAAAGTTCTGGAGATGAATGGTGGTGATGGTTGCATAAAAATGTTAATGTACTTAAAGCCACTGAACTGTACACTTAAAAATGATTAAAATGGTAAAGTTATGTTATTTATATTTTGGCACAATAAAAAATATCTGACAGGTGTCACCAGTGAATTTATGTAAGTTGGGAGATTTCTTGGTGGAGAGAATTTCAATTATGAATTCAATGTCTTTAATAGATTTAGGTCCATTTAAATTTTCTATTTCTTTATGTGTCAGCTTTGGTGAGTTGTGTTTTACAAATAATTGTCCACTTTTTTTAAACTACTGTATTTATTAGCATAAAGTTGATCAAAATATCCTGCTATGCTTGTAATGTCTCTAGGACCTGTTGTGTTGTATACACTTTCATTCCTGATACTGGTAATTGATGTCCTCTCTCTTTTTTAAATCAGTTAGCTAGGATTTCTGCTTTTTATTATTTCTTTTCTTCTAACTATTATTATTCTAACTTCTTAAATAGAAGAGGTTAGAGTAGAAGTTTAGCTCATTGATTTAATCCTTACTTCTTATCTAATATAAGCACTCAATGTTATAAATTTTCTTCTAAGGACTGCTTTAGCTACATCCCACATATTTTGATAGAGTGTGTGTTAATTACCATTGAGTTCAAAATATTTTCTAATTTCCCTTAGATTTCTTCTTTGATCCATGAATTATTTAGATGTGTGCTTAATTTCCAAATATTTGTGGCTTATATTATTATTGATTGTTGTTTATTATTTATATTTGGAGAACATACAGTCATTCACTGCATAATGACATTTTAGTCAATGACAGACCACATTTATGATGGTGGTCCTATAAGATTATAATGGAGCTGAAAAATTCCTTTCACCTAGTGACATCAAAGCTGTTGTAATGTCATAGTGCAACACAGTACTGATATGTTTGTGGTGATGCTGGTGTAAACAAACCTTCAGGTCTTTCAGGAGGTATTCTAGAAGAAGACATTCTTATCATAGGAGATGACAGCTCCATGCCTGTTATTGCCTCTGAAGACCTTCCAGTGGGACAAGATGTGGAAGTGGAGGACAGTGATATTGATGATCCTGACCCTGTGTAGACCTAGGCTATTGTGTGTGTTTGTGTCTTAGTTTTTAACAAAAAAGTTTAAAAAGTAAAAAAAAAGAAAGGAAAAAAGCTTATAGAATAAGGATATAAAGAAAGAAAGTGTTTTTATACTGTTGTACAGTGTGTTTGTGTTTTAAGGTGTTATTACAAAAGAGTAAAATAGTTAAAAAATTTTTAAGTTTTTAAAGTAAAAAAGTTACAGTGAGCTAAGGTTAATTTATTGTGGAAGAAAGAAAATTTTTCATATAAATTTAGTGTAGCTTAAGTGTAAGTGATTATAAAGTCTACAGTCACATACAGTAATGTCCTAGGCCTTCGCATTCACTGAGCACTCACTCACTGACTCACCCAGAGAAACTTCTAGTCCTACAAGCTCCATTTAGGGTAAGTGCCCTATACAAATGTACCATTTTTCATTTTTTATACCATATTTTTACTGTACATTTTCCGTGTTTAGATACACAAATATTTACCATTGTGTTACAATTGCCTATAGTATTCAGTCTAGTAACATGCTGCACAGGTTTATAGCCTAGAAGCAATAGGCTATACCGTATAGCCTAGGTGTCTATAGGCTATACCATCTAGGTTTTTGTAAGTACACGCTATGGTGTTCGCACAAGGATGAAATCACCTAACAATGCATTTCTCAGATTGTATCCCTGTGGTTAAGTGACACATGACTGTACTCTGTGATTTCAGTCCTTGGAAATTATTAATACCAGTTTTATGACCCAGCATATGATCTGTTTTGGTGAATATTCCCTATAGGCTTAAAAAGATTGTGTATTCTGCATTTTTTAGGTAGAGTGTTCTGTAAATATCCATTAGATCAACTTATTTGATAGTGTTGTTCAAATCTATATCCATATTGGGTTTATTTTATGAACTACTAATTATTGAGACACTATGCTAAAACCTCTATTTCTCCCTTTAGTCCTGTCTCTTTTTTGCTTCATGTTTTATTAATCTCTATTTTAAGATTGTAAAAATTTTTGATATCTTTATCTACAATCTACAAAGATATTATTTTTGTAATATCTTTTATCATTAAAAATGACTCTATCTCTGTTATACACTTCTTTTGAGATTACTTTCCTTGATTTTAATGTGGTCAATAACTTGCTTTTTCTTAATGTTTTATGGTATGTTGTTTTTCCCACCTTTTATTTGCAACCAATGTTTGTTTTGTTTTCCTTTAACCAGTTCCACAACTTCTGTCTTTTAATTAGAGTGTTTTTTCCATTTACATTTAATGTGTAATAAAGTCTACCACATTGCCATTTGTTTTCTATTTGTGCTCTCTGTTCTGTCCGTCCTTTTACTTCCTTTTCTGTCTTATTTTGCATTCATTGAGTATTTTTTAGTATTATTACATTCTACCTCTTTTATTGTCTTTTAAACTATACTTCATTAGCTTTTGTTTAGTGATTGCTCTAGAAATTACAATATGCATTGTTACCTTACCACAATTTGCCTCAAATTAAAGTTATATTGCTTCCATTTAATGTAAGAACTTTATTATTCTGTTTACATACTTTTCTGCCCTTTTGCTCTATGTTTATTATATATTTGCCTCTACATATATTATAAACTTCACAAAGTATTATTCTTATTTTACTTTAAATAGTCAATTGACTTCTGAATTAACAAGAAAAGAGAAAAAAATGTTTATATTTTCTCTTATTGCTATTTCTGGTGATCTTTATTGCTTCCTATAGATCTTAACTTCCTCTGGTATCATTTCCTTTCACCCGAGAACTCCCCCTAGCATATCTTGTAATGTGGGTCTACTGGCAACAAAGTCTCTCAGATTTTGTTCATCTGAAAATGCCTTTAATTTACATTTACTTTCATTTTTAAAAAATATTTTCACTGAATATATAGTTGATAGTTCTCTTTTTTTGCCTCTTTAAATATGCTATTCCATTTTTGTCAAGCTTCTATTGTTTCTGATGACAGGTTGTCATTATTCTTATCATTATTTTCTTTTATGTAATATGACTTCTTTTCTGGCTGCCTTTGAGATTTTATGTCTAATTTACAGCAGTTTGACAATTTGTGCTTAGCAGTGGTTTCCTTGGTAATTATTCTGTTTGAGGTTCACTGAGCATCTTGGGTCTGTGGCTCTTCTATTTTATCAAATTAGAAGATTTTCAGCCAATAATTCTTCAGTTTTTCTGGCCCATACTCTCTCTTCTTCTTCTGGGAATTCTCCTTAATACTGTGAAATATATCATTGAAAGATCTTTTCTTTTTTTAAATCTTTTTTTTGCTTCAGCTTGGATGATTTCTGTAGACCTGCTTCAGTTCAGACATTCTTTCTTCTCTTTTGTTCACTTCTCTATTAATCCCATTCAGAAAATTTTTATTTCATATATATATTTTTCATCCTAGCATTTCCGTTTGATTATTTGTTTCTCCAAAAACTCTCTAACATCCTCAATTGCTTATCTTTTCACCATTATATGCATCTTTTCCTATAGATTCTCTAATACATTTGTCATAGTTATTTTAAATTCCTTTTCTTTTTATTTCAACACTTAGTTTATTTAGAGTAACTTTCTCTTAATTTATTTTTTTTTCTTGACCACAAATCACATTTTTCAATTCTTTGCATGTCTAGTAACATTGTATGTTGGATATTGTGCCTAAAAGAACAGCAGGTGTTGTAGTAGATTTTTAAAAGATATTATATATATATACATACATATTATTTTATAATATGTCATATAACATATGACATATTATGTCATATATATGTTATATATTATGACATATATAATATGTCATATTACATTACAATATGTTATGTATATTTTCTCAATAAGGAACACTATTTTCTATGTTAGACAGATAGGTGGAAAAGCTAATCTGTTTGATTTAATTATAGATTTAGCTACTTTGGGGCAGAGTGTGGCTTTAGTCCTTCCAACAAGACCTTAAGATTCAAGCAACACAAGTCTAATATGCTTTCTCTTTGCTTTTCACTCCAGCACCAGCTTCCTGCACAGCCAGTAGGATGGTTATTATTTATCTTTTTTGATGTTGAATCAGAGATAGTTTTGGTTGAAGATTCGGTTAGACTCAGTTTTCCTCTAGCATCAGATGCCTTGACAGCGTGTTCAGGCCTCTCTCCAGAACTGCACACTGGGACCAAACACTGTCAGACTTCACATCTGCAAGACCTTGAGTCAGCTTGACCTCCAGGACTACTAGACCTGGAAATAGAAATTTAAAGACTATTAGATGTCAAATATGTCACATAATGAGACGACAAGACTATGAGAGTGTCAGACCTTGAGAATGTGAGTCTGCAGAGTGTGAACCTATTGGGCCTGTGAGACCACAATCTTTCCAGGTCACAAGACTTCAAAACTGCAGTACTGCAAGTCTGCAAAGTCACCAAGACTGCAAGTCTTAAAGATTGTTACTTGGCAGAATGATCTCTGGATTTGGAGCTTCTCCAGGTTCAAATCCACTAGGCTAGCCCTTAAGAGTAGGAAAAGTCTGTCAGATTGCTCATTTGAAGAAAGATCATCATTCTCTGGAAGGCTTGCTTCTCTAACTGCTTCCAACCTGAGCAATCTTCTGTTTTTTGCTCACCATTTCTCTGAAGTTTTGACTAAATGTTAGTAGTTTTAGATTTGTGTCCAGAGCTGCTCATTAGTAGGAATTTTTGGCTTCTGTTGATTTCTTGTTGTTTTCATGGCAATGAAGATCTTTCGCATCCTTCTACATCTTAACTGGAAGCAGAACTACACTGAAGCTATTTGAGGGGGTGAAAGCTATCATGGAAGTGTGTTGATAGCTTCAATTTGCACCTACAAATCCATTCTCCACTTTTCCCACCCTGCTGTGTTCCCTGCCCTTTGGCTTCTATTAGTTTCAGCCAATGTGGAGAAGTTGGGATATTTATTCCCCTGGCTGCCTCCCTGCTGAGTTGCCAAAGGCTAGATGAATTCATCAAATGTCAGAGTTCCTATCCTGCAGCCCTTTCAACATTATCCTCTCTATCCCTATATTCAGGGAGCAGCTCCCTTCTTCATCCTATGGGAGGGTAACAGCATTCTGCTATTATTAATTCCAGGGTTCTATGCTGTCTCTTGTGGTCTCCTATACTCTGCTCACACCTTTGTATGTAGTCCTGTTATTAAACTCTCCTCACATTATCCAATTTGAAAGTTCCATTTGTATCTTGCTAAGACTCTGACACAGAGAGTTTTCAAATACTGTCTTAGAGCTGGAACTGCTAAGACGAATGGTGAGGGAAAAACAGACTCTTCAAAGCGGAACCTGGAACTTGGCAATAGATGTGACTTTTGAAAACTAGGGTTGTAGAAGTGACAAAAGCACATATAGGTAATGTCAATATAGTTCAACAGAGGTTTCATTTTGGTCATAACTTGTGCCCCGCACAGTACTAAATGATGACACAAAACTGTGATGCCTGCTCTCAGGAAGCTCAAAATCTAAAAGCAGAGACATCATTCAAGCAAATGTCACATACAGTGTACCACACACAAAAAAGAGACCCTTGCATTAGAACCGATTACACATGAGAATTGTCCAAGCGTCTTTTGGAGCACAGTCCACAGACCAAATGTTGAAGACTCCAGGGCCTGATAACATTCTTTTCAATCTTATTGTTTAATGATTGGAAACAATGAGGTAGACCTGGACTTATGCCCCTTTCATACCTGCAAATTAGACTCAGTTTAAGAGGTATAGCAGATGGATGAATTCTCAACTATCATACTTTAAGTCAACCTTGAAAATAAGTACAAACAGTTCACCAGCACACATTCATTTTTTTGACCAGTGCCTCCCTCCCAGGAGGTGCACAGGTGGGAAAACGAGTGGGATCAGAACTTTTTTCTACCCACCCAACATAAATTATTACTTTCCATTGGAGAATGGTTATTTGCAAGGTTGCCGTAAATCTTACAAATGAATGTTTGCAAGGCAGCAGAGAGCAGGGTTTCTCATTCCCTCAAAAGGGATGGGGGAAGGGAGCCTAGGAAAATCATCTCTAACTTCCCAGATTAGTAGGCAGAGACTTCATAGCTTCAGCTCCCAAAATAACAGGAGAGGAAGGCAAAAAAATAGTTAGGCACGCTGATTGCATTGTTACAACTTAAATTGTACTCAGATGCGAACTCTGACGTGCCAAAAACAGTGAAGGCCCAGCCTGAAAGATCAGAAAAGTGACATCTGGTATTGGATGCCCCGGCAGACATGACTAATACCATTGGTATTGCGTAGATTCTGCCTTCACTAATTTAATATTCAAATATGAGGGTAAGCCCTACAGTGCTCTGCAATAACAGAAGACGTAGGCTTCTCAGAAATCACCTTCTTGCCCCCAATAGGACTATTTAAAGAGGCTGGATGTCTATCTTGCGGGCTGACCAGGACAAGCTCTGCTATTTCCACATGTTCGTTAAGATCCTTTTGTTTCATGGCTCTCACACATGGTTGAGCTATGAGGAAGCCCCGAGAACTCATCCATAACTTGTAATAAATAAATAACCTCCTCACAGTTTGCCCCTTGGATATTTGCTTTATGCCAGAACATTTTAGTTTTACACATACACACGCATGCAAATGTATTTCTCCGCCGAAAATAAAAACCTGATGTCCCCCCATAACTTTTATTGCTGGCACTCAAGAGAATACCACATTGGCTGGAGGCTGGGGGATATTCTGACTAAATCAACAGAGTTACCCTGTACCCCATGTGGATATTTCCAGTTGTCAAATTTTTCAGCTTGGCAAATGTTTATTGAATATCTACTAAGCACAAAGCATTGTGCTAGGTTCAGTGGCAGCTATAGAGATGAATTTTGAAATGGCATAAAATAACTGTGTAAGTTGTCATTAATCATGCTTTCATGATTCAAAAGAAAAATCAGAACTTTTGAGTAGCCCTGGGCCTTCCTGGCAACCTCCAAGTGCCACTAAACAATAAGGCAGGGTTTATTCTTGGAAATGTAATAATGATAATAAGAGCTACTGGTTACTGATTGTTTTCTAGAAGTAGATCATTGCACTAGGCCTTCGCATACAATATCTAAACAATCTCACAAGAAAAGTATGAAAGTTTTCTGTTTTACAGATAAGGAAACAGATTCAGAGAAATGAAGTAGCCTGCCTAAGATCACACAGCTTAGTAAGAACTGAATGAGAATTCTATTTTAAGTCTACCTGCCTTCAAGTCCATGCGTTTTCCTCTATTTTTTGTTTCGTCATAACCTTCAATGCAGGAATAGACGTAGTTAATCCATCAAAATTCTGAGATACTCACCTCGATGAAGTGTAGAAACTCCCAAGATTGAGAATCGCTAAATCTCTGAAAAACTTTTGTAGAACTGTATTTTCTGCGATATTACAAAGAGTAATACTTCATTTTCATTTTCCAAATATAAAATTCCACTTTAAAATTCAACTAATATCTAATAGTCTTTCCCCTCCCCACTCCCTACCATTCCCAAATGCCCACCATCTATCTTTCATCTGGAGTCACTGTATTTGCCACCCTTTCTCTCAAGAGCCCTTTTTGTGTCTGTGATGTCACTAGCCTTTTACCCCCAAATCTCTTTCCTTCAATTTCCTTGAATTCTTCTATAATTTAGAATATTATATTTGGTATCCCTGATTCCTGAGGTAAAATGCAAATACTCCTCAGAGGGTTAGCTTCTTCAATCAATAGTTCTCAACATGTTAGCACAGTTTAGATCTTATGAATAGCCAGTCACCTCAGCAAGGACCTCAGAGAGTAAACTTTGATATAAAAGGGTCCAGAAAGCTCTGAGTCAGAGAGAATGAAAGCCACTTGGCAAGGCCTACTGAGTGATTTGGAAACTCTACTGAGTGTCCTGGATACACAGGAGACAGTGTGAGAACACTGGGAGAAATGGGGAGCACATGGTTAAATGGGAAGAAGAATGCAGAAGGAGGAAAAAAACTCAAGGTGAATTTTAAGATATTGCAGTTTGGTCTGCAGATAATTTCTATGCTCTTGTCTTTGATTTACAGTATTTATGTTGCATTTATAGTACAGTTAATTCTTGTGAACCCGAATTTAGCAATTTTGTGTATGTGTGTATGACTTTCTTTTTTATTTTTATTTTTTCCCCTGGGGTGAGGAGTGTAGACTCTTTCAAGGAGGGTATGGCTGAGACTTTCCTCAACAGGAGGCCCCTGATTATCCCCAGGTGCATCTAGAGACAGCAATGCATTGGACAACTCAGGGAATTCAAAGCATTCTCCTGCTTGAAGATCCCCAGCAGCTCCAGACATGGCTGAGCCTTTGGGCAGGCCTGGCGTGCAGGCTGACCACAGCGACAGACCGTACCAAACGAGGAGAATCTGCCCAGGAGAAGACTCAGTTCTCCACTCAGAAACGAGACTAAGAGGAGATGGGGTTATTTTTTAAGTGGGTGATGGAGGAGGAATTAGAGGGAGGGGGAGGGGTTCACAGAGTGACGGTTAGCTTTTAATTTTGCATTGACGAGTCAGTTAACAATGGTTACAAAAGGAAATTAAAAACCTGGAAGCAGTTGAGGTTTCTGTTATTTCTGATGTTACGAAACACACGAATATTGCACAGGCCCGTGTTTAATGTGGTATAACAATGTGACAGCCTTTGTGGAGTGGCTCTGCAGCCCTTTCAGTGGCTTCCATGAACAAAACAGCATTCTCTTTATTACTGTGACCCTTGGATTGTATGTGCCCATTTTTATGGCTCTTAGAGGGCAGGGTCCCAAACTTGTCATAAAGTACACTCTGCGATGTGTGCTTGGAGATTTGAGGGGAAGAAAAAAGGCCTGGCTGGAAATGTGGCTGTGAAGTTGAGGAAGGGAACAGTCCAGGACAGGATCTTCAAGTGACAGTTAAAAACAACAAAGTGACTGCTGATAATTCTTGTGATGAAATTGACATTCAAATCCCCCATCACAGCCAGAATATTACTGTGGATTCATTTCTGTGTAGAGTGTGCTGTTACCGATGGTACAGGGAACAGGGTGTCTTCACAAGCTTGGTTAGACCAAGTAACCTAAAGAAAGAACCAATCTTTCAAACTCATTCAACTAACAGGTGAGTACCATACAACTATTTTAAGTTGTAGAACAGAGTTTGTGCTAATATTTATTAAATTTGTATCATTTACTTTTTGCACCGGAAACTCATCTAAATATTTTTTTTCAGCTCGGAGTGTTATTTTATTTTTTATTTTTTATTGAGGTATAATTGACATGTAACATACTGATTTCATTATGTATAACATAGTGATTTGATATTTGTGTACCTTGAGAACTGATCACCACAACAAGTCTGGTTACCATCTGTCCCCATACGAAGTTAGCTTTCAGGGATTTACTCCCTTGTCAGGTTTCAAGTATACACTACAACTTTCTTGACTGTAGTTGCCGTGCTGTACATTGCATCCCCATGACTTATTTATTTTATAACTGGAAGTTTGTACCTCTTGAGCCCCTTGACTCATTTTGCACATCCCCCAACGTCTCTCCCCTCTGGTAACCACCATTCTGTTCTTTGTAGCTATGAGTTTTATTTTGTTTGTTTGCTTGTTTTGTTTTCTATATTCCACACATAAGTGAAATCATATAGTATTTGTCTTTCTCCATCTGACGTATTGCGCTTGGCATAATTCCTTCAAGGTCTATCCATGTAGTTGCAAATGGCAAGATTTTATTCTTTTTTATGGCTGAGTAGTATTCCATTGTTTATATATACGGCATCTTCTTTATCTATTTATCCATCGATAGACACTTAGGTTGTTTCCGTATCTTGGCTATTGTAAATAATATTGCAATAAACAATGGGGGGGTGCATGTATCTTTTCAAATTAATGTTTTTGTTTTCTTCAGATAAATACCCAGAAGTGGAATTGTTGGATCATATGGTAGTTCTATTTTTAATTTTTTTGAGGCATCTCCATATTGCTTTCCATAGTGACTGCACCCATTTACATTCCTAGTAAACAGGGCACAAGGGTCCCTTTTCTCCACATCCTTGCCAACGCTTGCTATTTCTTGTCTTTTTGATACTAGGCATTGTAACAGGTGTGAGGTGATATCTCTTTGTGGTTTTGATTTCCTTTCCCTGATGATTAGAGATGCTGAGCATCATTTCATGTGCCTGTTGGCCATGAGTGTGTCTTCTTTGGAAAAATGTCTATTCAGCTCCTTGGCCCATTTTTTAATATGATTGTTTTCTTTGCTATTGAGTTGTATGAGTTCTTTATACATTTTGGATATTAACCCCTTATCAGATATATGATTTGCAAATATTTTCTCCCACTTAGTAGGTTACCTTTTCATTCTGTTGATGGTTTCCTTTGCTGTGCAGAAGCTTTTTCATTTGATGCAGTACCACTTGTTTATTCTTAGTTTTGTTGCCTAAATATTTTAATTATAATTACTCATATAATCCTCACAATGACCCTGTGGGGTAGACGTTATTATCCTCATTCAACAGAGGAGAAATGAAGACAAGAGAGGTGACGTAACTTGTCCAAGTTCACATAGCTAGGAAGTTATGAATGTAGAATTCATTCCCTGGCAGACTGAACACCAGTTCCCACACACTTAACCATCGCCTTTACTCACACCTGTCTCATCTCCTATTAGTTAAAAAGAATCCATTCTTAAGATGACAGAAAAGTAAATGGACTTCTACATTACTATATTCTTCATGTCTTTGTTGGATGACAAACTTTGCAATTATAAACAGCTTCTCTAATTAAATAATGATTTTCAAATAAATTTATTTTCTTATCTGTGTACATTTGAAAACCCCACCTCCATCTGCATTGCACAAGGGACATATGGTTTCCCAAAACCCTTGCATTAGTCCAAGGCTCCTCCAGACCTACGTTAGGAGGACAAACCTAGGACTCAGTTCCAGAGCTGGCTCCTGATGATACCCATAGGTGGTTCCCTCTCACACATTCTAGTATTTTATGCTTTCTGATGCTCAACAAGTGATGTTTTCTTCATCTCCTGCACTTTGCTAGGACTTTCTATTTCCTTAATAATCCAGAGGATAAATCCCTTTTAGCAGTTTTGGATCCCAAAAAAGTGGGGATGAACCAAGGTGGTGTGAAACAATGAAAGAGGGAAGTAGAGTCTGAGGAAAGCATTACCAGCCTGTGTTAGTGTTACATTGCTCCCCATTCTCTGTTGGATTTTGCTTGAAAGAAAAGGATAAAAGGCTAAACATGTATCATCTGGGAGAATGGCTCAGATTATACGGTTGAAAATTATTATATAGTTCCCTCAGTGGGAAAATAACTTTCCAGTATACTCAAAATCTGAAAGAACTTGGTTTTAGTCTAATAAAAATCATGTACAACTAATCTCAATTTTTTTCTATAGCTATTAGTTTCTTTGTTTCTTGTAGGTGTGTCGGAGGCAGATGAATTACTAAACTATATTCTGAGGGAAAACAGAAAGGGAAACTTTAAAATATATCCATTAGCGGGCCGGCCCCATGGCTTAGCGGTTAAGTGCACACACTCTGCTATTGGCGGCCCGGGTTTGGATCCCGGGAGCACACCGCTTGTCCGGCCATGCTGAGGCGGTGTCCCACATACAGCAACTAGCAGGATGTGCAACTACGACATACAACTATCTACTGGGGCTTTGGGGAGAAAAAGGGAAAAAAAAATGAAGGAGGATTGGCAATAGATGTTAGCTCAGGGCCGGTCTTTCTCAGCAAAAAGAGGAGGATTGGCATGGATGTTAGCTCAGGGCTGATCTTCCTCATACACAAAAAAAAGAATATATCCATTAGTCAAACTATTTGCTGAGTATCTAAAACGTATTTGCTGAAGATAAATAATAGGGAAAACTTTAAAGCTTATTCATTTTCCCAGCAAGTATTTGCTAACATGAGATTTTTAATAACACCATATATAAAACTATATTTCTCATTATTTTAAAAATTATTTAGAAAATTTGTGATTGTAATTTTTCTATTCACTAGAACATGCAATCTTTCCAAAGAGACTATAAAACCTTACCAGCCTATTACAAGACTGTTTCAAAGTTACCTTCTTTTTCACCATCTGCTCAGTGTAGAAGAGCTTTTACGGCTACTTGTCTTTGTATAAGCACTTCTTTATTAAATAATCATGCTATGTTCCTCACTAGTAAAGGAGATGGAATGTCCTTGGTTAAAGGTTTTCTATCAGGTCATTAAAAATGAGAGCTCAAAGCAAGTTTGATTTTGTCAGAAAGCAGAATCAGCATTTAAAAAGGTAAGTGAGAGTGGGGGCCAGCCCCATGGCCTACTGGTTAAGTTCGGCATGCTCTGCCTTGGCGGCCCAGGTTCAGTTCCCAGGTGCGGACCTACACCACTTATCTATCAGTAGCCATGCTGTGGCAGGGGCTCACATACAAGAGAGAGGAAGATTGGCACAGATGTTAGCTCAGGGAGAATCTTCATCAAGCTAAAAGAGGAAGATTAGCAACAGATGTTAGCTCAGGGAAAATCTTCCTCAGCATAAAAAAAAAAAAAAGTTAAGTGAGAGCCAGCCCTGATGGCCTAGTGGTTAAAGTTCGGCGTTCTCACCACTTTGGCGGCCTTGGTTCAGTTCCCAGTAGTGGAACCACACCACTTGTCTGTCAGTAGCCATGCTGTGGCAGCAGCTCACAGCAGTAGCCATGATGTGACAGCAGCTGAGAACTAGTAGGACCTACCACTAGAATATACAACTATGCGCTGGGGCTTTGGGGAGGAAAAAAAAATGAGAGGAAGATTGGCAACAGATGTTAGCTCAGGGCGAATCTTTCCCAGCAAGAAAAAAAAAAAGTAAGTGAACTGCAGTAAATACTTATTCTACCAATTTATTTAAATTAATTTTTAAAAGTGAAAGAAATATACAGATGTTAAGGAAAGTTTACAATGTGACAAGCAAAGGCAATAGTCAAAAATATTATTATCAAGGGTAAAGAATAAGATAAAAGAAACAGAAAAATTGGCAGAGGGATTTCCTTCTGGTCAGATGCTTGGATGTCCACAACATCCTACAGTGACAACCAAAGAGATTGATGACATTGGAGGGACTAGAGAGGTTGACAGGAAATATTGTTGAAGAGGAGTGACTAGAGGGGAAACCTGTAAGTTACCTATCTTAAGAATGGTATGAGAAAAATAAAATAATATTAATCTTTAATTCTCAGTAGGGAAAAAATAGCTCCACTTTAACCAATGTTTTTCTCATGACTCAGTATGTGCAAAGTGCTCTGAGAATTTGAGGCATAGTCCTCATTGTCAAAGAAAACATTAATAAAATAATATCTTTACTTATGAATAAATAAAGGCTTCAAATTTGAGCTAATGTGTCTTACTATGGTTGTAGAAATCTTGTCTCATTCAGGAAACCACACATAGGTCAAGTGGATTCCCTTATGACATTTAGGTTTTGGTTAATAAACCTCATCCAGGTCTTCCTGAAACTCTGACAGACTATACCTGCACCAGGTTCGTGGATCCTCCATGAATCCAGGCTCTAAAACAAGTTTAAAGCAAACACTTGAAGAAGGTGGCCTGGCATCCAGGAGACCATATGGACCTTAGAAGATGAAGGCAGGAGTCTAAGTTCTGTCTCCAACATTTACTGCTTGTGTAACTTTGGGCAAGCCATTTAATATCTCTGAGACTCAGATTTCTTATCCTTAAAAATGAGAAAAATGATGTCTTCAGGTTTCAAGGTGATACTGTATATCAAGCACATGGTCCATTTTACAGCTCTGGGTACATGTCGATCTGAATGGCCACTGCTACTGCTCTTCTAGTTTAATTAGTCCTGGTACAGAAAAAAAATTGGCATCTATGACATCCCTGAAATTACCTAACTAGATCAGACTCTTAAGCAGGACTGGCTACATAAATTACAGGGGTGCAAAATGAAAACGTGGGGCGTCCTGTTCAAAAACTGTTAAGACTTTCAAGACAGCCGTAACAGAGCATTAAACCAAGCATGGGCCTTTCTAAGCATAGGGCCCTGTGTGACTGCACAGGTCATGTGCCCAGGAAGCTGATCTTTCTCCTAAGTGACCTTTGGAAGTTTCAGACCTTGCTTCAAGAACAGGGATACATAGGTAACCAACACCTGTTAGTAATCAACATCTCTTGCTTCGGTAGATCTAATGATATATCTATCGATACTAACAATCTGGATATATATTACAAAGGAAAATTGTCAGCCAGTTTTTCTCTCCTAGTTGTTTAGTGCCCTTGCATCATACTTCCCAAGGAAATGCAGTTAAGACTTGAGTCCTGATGAAAAAAAACTTCCATCAACCGTTCTTCATCTTGTAGTACAATCGACCCTTGGAAGCAGAAAATGAATTAGAAAAAACAAAATAAACATTAAAAAACCTGAAGCATTCTGGACAATGATCAGAGAGACAAAATGTGTTAACAAACGTAGTTCTGTTCAGGACCACAAAATGAGAATACAACTTTCATTAATACTCTGGGTCAAATCCAGGCCTTTGTCTGATTGATATGGAGAATCCCAACTGTGAGGTTGGGAAAGAGACTGCGATTTATGCACACTAGTATTTTTTACAGTTATGTTCATGACTCCAGAGGCTCAGGCAGATTTAGTAAGTCAAATAAATAAATAAGCAAAAGAAGCATTCTATGACCGGTTCTTCACGCAAAGTTTCCACTGTGGTCCAAGAGATTTCCACATGCACAGCAAGGACAGAAGATGGCTCTCTTGTTACCCATTATTTGAAGGAAAATGTCTAGCTTTGATAATGATGTAATATGGCGTTCGCCCCCTGAACTTCATAGAAGTCTATTTAATCTTTGCCAATGTCCCCTTATGAGCAAAGACGTATTTTCCAATTTTAATCTTGGTTGAATAGCTTGTGAATACTTTACAAGGGATATGTCACTGCTCTGGTTTGGGGTTTTTATGTGGTAAATAATTTCAGCTGTGAGAGAGCCTGAGAAATAACTGCACCACTTGGGGAACCATTTTTTTCTTTGAAAGAGAGAAAGAGAAAGAAGAAAGAAAGATCTGGTACTCCTGATCCCAGCAAAAGTCAACTGACAGAAATAAAATGCTTAAGCCTTTTAAAAATTAGTCATTGAAATTCTGTTATAATTTATGAAATCATAACATAATATAATTTTGAATTAAGAGGGATCAAAGAAATCATAAGCCAAGGCTTTATTTCATAGGTAAGGAAATAAAGCCCAGGGAAATTAATTTATTAACTTGTTATTCAGGGAGATTAATTAATCAAACAGTGCTAGTTTACACACTCATTCCAGTTTTCTAGCTACATTCCTGTGCTTTTCCTACATGACTGCCCTGTAGAGTTTATTGCAGGGAAAGCTTTAAGTAGAGCCTCCTCTCCCAGAAAATTATGTCCAACCGGGTTTATAAACATTTTGCTATCTCACGTGATAATTCACTCATTCATTTATTCATTAATAGGTCTTGCAAAGACTTATATCCCAAGCCCATGTTAAATTTGGGACTGAAACAGAGGCCCTGCTCCTGATTGCAAGATACGAAAAACAATGGAAAAAATAGAGATATCAAAACGAAACACAACAATTAGTAGCTAGGGAAGCCCATGAGTTTGGAAAGAAATACACTGCACATGGACAATGAACGGTAACCACACAGTTAATGACAAAGAAAAGTTATCCTAAAATTGAGGCACGTTTAGAAGGATCTCACTTTACAAAGTGGTAATGCCTGGTGTGTTTGGCATTGTGGTTCAGAGCGTGGATTCTAGAGCCATATCACCTGACTCCAAATCCCAGCTCTGCATCTTGCTAACTATGAACTCTTAGACAAGTCACTTAACATTCCAAGGTCCCAGTTTTCTCCTTGGTCAAATGCAGGTTAATAGTAGCACCTAGCTCATAGGGCAGCTGTTATAAGAATTAAAAGTGTTAATCCTTTTAATGGCATTTAAAACAGTGGCTGGCACGGAGTAAGTACTGGATGAATCTTAGTCATTACTATGAGTTACAGAACCTGAACTTATCCACTGAAATTGCTTCTACTTGCTCTATAATTGATTACACCACATTTTTCTAGCCTCAAACTATATGAATGATAGTATTTAACTAAGGGATGATATCCTCCTAAACCTATCCTTTGCAAGGGATAAACAGCAAAATTTTAAAAAATATAGAAATCCTGACTTTGCTTTATGATTTCCCATAGTATATTTATGAGCCCTAGATCATAAGTACTCCATGTGGTACCATTTTCTCAAAAAGAAGAGGCAGCATTCAACATCAGAATGTCTCATCAGTTGTCCAGGCAACTCCTTTTATAATATGTTAGATGGTGCACAGGGTTATTCGATGGTACAGTACTCAAAGAGTGAAGGATAGCAAAAACCACTGTGTGTCCTCCTCTATGTGTCTGTACTCTGGTCCTCTGGTCGGATAAGCAGGAAGCTGCTCTTGTGGAATGGCAGGAACGTGGGAACTAAAGTCAAGTGTCTTGAGCCTCAGTGCTGGCTCTACCAGTTCCTGGCTTGCTCAATCACAGGCAAGTTGTTTAAACTGTCTGGGCCTTAATTTCATCATTCTGAAATTGGAGAAGATAATGTGAGAGCTTAAGTTTATGGTAAAGGTGAAATGGGAGAAGAAAGGTGAAGCCATAAATCTGTGACAAAACTATAAAGCAGTATAATCACTTAGTATACTCAATTTAATTTCTGCTGACTCATTCTCTAGGCTTTGGACTGAGGCAGAATTTTTGGGTTAATAAAGGACATTGAGAGAGAGAGAGAGAGAGAGGAAAAGAGAGAGTGCCAGTCTTTCCTTTTCCATTTCTATTGCTTCCTAGTTACATCCCCACCCCTTTCTTCTAAAAAAGCAGGAAATGATCAGATCATTATTTACATTTTGATTGAGCTTCACACTGATGGGTTATCTCTCTTAGGAGTTTGCATCTAGCACTAATGTGTTACCTCCCTTACTTATTTGGCATTTAATCTCCATTTAAAAGCATTAGTCACTTTAAAGTGAAGTCACAGATAGATCTTCAGCATTTTGGAGTGTGAAGGCTTAACTCAGAAGGGACTTCACATGTACTTGCGGGGAGGGAGGAAGCAGTGTCAGTTCCTTCTCCCCTCTTCACCTTCTACCCCTTACTGTTAATGTCTCTGAGTATTCTGGCCAAACACTTCCTCTGCACTCACAGTCAGATCCTTTCTCATGAAGCTCTCTCCCCTCCCCTGTGCTCACTTTTTTGCTGCAGGTACTCCCACTGCTGACTCAAAATTTCTGCTGCTGAAAATCTCCAGAGTTCAAGGCACCCAGCCCAGAATAAGCCTGTGGAGGGCTGAGGAGTTCTCTTATTTTGAAGGATGAGAACTGAGACGGCATTGTGTAGGGAGTAGGAGAGGACGGAGGAGTTCACTGGCAAGATGAGGCAAGATGGGGGTCTCAGGCTTGGAGCAAAAAGCAGGCAGTGAAATTGTGACAATGTGATGGCACAAGTTTACTTCAATACTACACGATACTATGATAAGAAAAGTACCTAACATCTTGAAATTGTCTCTAACACTCAGCCCCACAGTGGCATTGGGGTATTGAGGTAGAGTACTCTACACCTGGTGGCTTGTTCTCACTAGGAAGTGTACAGAACCTGAGGGGATATGTCTACATCCAATCACTTGTTGTTTCCGAAGAGAAAACATCAAAATGTTGGGAGTGCAGTGACTAGGGGCTGAAAGTGTGCTGGCTGAGATGAGGGAAATAAATTTATAATGACCTACAGTGAAAATAAATTCTCTATGGCACAAAGAAACTCATTGCCCAGCTCTGCCCCTTGAGTAACAGAGATTTCATGTGACTTCTCCTAGAGGCATGATTGTAGCATCTCCAAAAAGAGAAGTTATCTGGACCTTCCTACAGACCTGCTCCTCACCCAGAGTGCATACATGGCAGTCAGGAAGTCTCTGTTTTTGTTGGTTGGTTGGTTGGTTGGTTGGTTGGTTGGTTGGTTGGTTGGTTTGGGTGGACTTTTCCTTTTTATTTTTCTAAGTTTTTCAGACCATTGGCATGTTGAGAGTTTTCACCTTGTTGAGATTTCTGTGTTGCTACTTCACTGCTCGTTTCTACTATTTGGTTGTTCATTTTGTTCTGAGTTTCTGCGTGTAAGTTGATTTGATTGCATCTCACATTTATCTTTCATCTTAAAATGGAAATAGAAAGTAGTAGTCAGGAGGAGACAGCCCTTTTTCCAAGGGTCGGAGGATAGATATTTGCTTTTCCTCTTGGTTGGTACAGGGCCGTACTGAGCCATCTTGCAAATCTCTAGTGCTGACCCTAAAGGAAGTTATTAATTTCAAAATCAGTAAGAAAGAAAATATGAACAGTGCTTGCTAAAGATCACTCATTTTAAAATTCAGAACAAATCGAAGTCAAAATACTAATAGAGAAGAGCAGTATGATTATCCCCAAAGGCAAATTTAAGAGAATTAATTATTCTTCCAAGATAACTAAGGGTCTGTATGAGAGAATTTGAGGTTAAAACTACAGAGTCTCCAATAAATACAATTTTCCTAATAATCTTCCTAAGAGATGACAAGATAGGTAGTTTAACCAAGGTGTTTTAGTGCAATATAGCAAGTTGAATGTTCAAGAAAAAGCAGATTAGCTTGAAAAGGGGAAGCTTAGCCAGGAAATATATACTAACCTCTTTTCTTTTTGTTATTTACTTTTAAGAGATTCAATAAATTGCCCAAGGCTTGATAACCAGTAAATAAGTAATTGGATCCAGTGTCAAAACTTTGTATGATTCCAAACCAATGCTCTTTCTACCATGCCATGACGCTCATGGAAGAAGGTCTTGCAAATTTTTTAAAATCCCTGCTTTGAGAAGAACAAGGTACCTTTAAAGCATTGGAAATTGTCAATCTGAGGCTTTTGTGTTAATTTATTCACTTTCACTAAACAAACTTCCCCCTCATTGCTTGAGGGACTACCCAACAAATAACTGTTCCACTGATAACTCCTGTCCGGTGGAGCTTCCTATCATTAGGATTAGATATAGTCTCAGATGCCTCTTGTGCTCCACCTCAAATGCTTTCAGCCTCATATCTCTTTCCAGCCACTCTAGGCCACCATCACAGCACAGACTTTTTATTAGCTTCCCATGAGTGCTTCCATAAGCTTGCCTCATACAGAGCCTCCAGCTTCTTGTTCCCTACACTCAGCTTATAACAAGACCTAAAGTAGTTCTAGAGGCACATATTCTCTTTCTTGATGCCATGGGCTACTTAGCCTGACTCTATAGTTGAGTGAAATTTAATCTTGTCAGCGGTATCCAGATTAGTATTATATAAGTGTGTCGCAGAAATCTACCACAAATTATCAACACAAATAAAAATACTGAGAACTAACTGATAAGATAAAAACTTGAATATGTTGTACAAATTATAATCACTTATTGAAATTATTTTGTCTTTATGATTTCTTACTTAGCAATAAGGAAATGCATATCATTCAATATGCATTCAGTTTCACTTTGTAACAAATTTTGGTTTGTTGGTTTCAACAATAGATTCCATAATGTGTATAATACACTATGCTGAAAAGGCACTACCAGAGAATTATCTGAATAAAGTGAAGAGCTGAAATACTTGTTTGACTATACAATTTATCTCAATATTCCAGCGTTCCAGTTACTATTGCTATATAAGAAACCACCTAAAAATTGATGAAAACAACCATCATATTATGCTCACAAATCCTGTGGGTTAGAAATTCAGACTGGGAATAGCAGAAATGGCTGGTCTTTGCTCCACAATGTCTGAGGTCTCAGCTAGAAAGACTTTAAGGATGAAGGTGATACAGCAGCTGGGACTAAAATCATCTGGAGGCATCTTCACTCACATGTCATCTTCACTCACATGTCTGGTGGTTGGTGCTGGCTGTTCGTTGGAAACTCAGCTTGGCTATTCACCAGAACACCTGCATGTGACCTCTTCAAGTAGTTGCTCGGTGGGCTACTGTGGACTTCCTCACAGAACTGTGTCTCCCAAGAGTAGATGTCTCAAGAGAGCAAAAGGGACATGCATGGTATTTTTATGATTTAGTCTCAAAATCAGTTATGGTCATTTTCCCCATACTCTGTTAGTTGAGACAGTCCAAAGGTCTGCCTGGTACAGGGAGAGGGAACATAGACTTTACCACTCAAAGGGAGGAGAATCAGAGTTTTGAGCACAGTTAGAAATGTAATCTGACTTTTATTTGATTGCCATTGAAAGGAGATCATGCAGGCCATCTTTGGAAAATACAGTATATCACAATGCAACCTCTGGCTAAAAAAATTTCCATTCTTCCTACCCTCTTACAACTGAATCACATGAGCCTTTTAAAAAGAGAGAGTGTTTTCTGGCTGGTAGAAGAGGAAAGAGACAAGATCCAACTGGCCTGGAAGAAAGCAAACCTCCATGTTGAGAACTGTCTATGGAGGCCACATGGAAAGGACCTGAGGAGAACCCTAGGAGAAAGAAGCACTCATTCTCTTCCCTGAGACTTCCAAGTCTCATTCTAGTATTTCCTCATCTAAATCAGGTCCAGATGCAGCTGAGTCTCTGTGGGTGTGCTTCCTCAAGTACAGCTTCTTCAGTAACATTCATCTTGCTCTGACGACATGAGGACTAAAAAGTCCAGTTATCTGCTTCCCAAATACCCTGTACTCAGTAATGGAACAAGCATAGGATGGTCTTTTTACACACTTCCATTCAAACAGGGGGAAACCAGGTGGCAAAGAGCAGTCACACATTCATAGAAATTATTCTCACTTTACTTTTTTCCAGTAGTTTCACCTGGATAAATACTATAACGGTACTAATTTTGATAATATACCAACATTATATGAACATTTTTAACTTAAATACTGGCATATTGATCATAGAGTCCATAAATTAAATACAGTAAATAATCTCTATGTTCTTCAATTATAGTTTTACATATTCACTATGTTAGCCCAAAATGCTTCATTGTGCTAACCCTAAAATGTCTTTCCCATAGATTCCATCAGTTGGAATATAATTAAGCAACTTAATGATATACTTAAAAATTTGAATATATAACCTCTGAATACATTCTTTCCAAATCTAAGGTCGTTTAAAAATATTGGAATAATTTTAGATGATATTTCACTACAGCAGGCTAAAGTCTGTGATAGCCCCCAAGATTCTTGCTCTCATTCCTGGGACTGTGAAGAAAATGGATTTTACTCTGTTGATTAGGTTATGTCATGTGGTACAGTTGAGTTTAAGAAAGGAGATTATATAAGTGAGCCTAACGGAATCACATGAGCCTTTTAAAAAGACAGAGTATTCTCTGGCTGGTAGAAAAGGAAAGAGACAAGATCCAACTGGTCTGGAAGAAAGCAAACCTCCATGTTGAGAACTGTCTATGGAGGCCACGTGGAAAGGACCTGAGAGGAACCCTAGGAGATGAGAACAGTCAGCAAGGAAATCAGAACATCAGTCCTACAACTGCAAGGCATGAATTCTGCCAACAACAAGAATGACCCTAGAAGAGGATTCTTCCCCAGAGCCTCCAGGAGAGAACTCAGCCTGGCCAACGCCTTGATTTCAGACTTGTGATACTCTGAAGAATGAACCCAGCCATGCCTTGCAGACTTCTGATCTACAGAACTGTGAGCTAATAAATGGATGCTATTTTAAGCTGTTAAGCTTGTGGTAATTTGTTATGAAGCCACAGAAACTAATACAGTCACCCAGAAAATAGGAGTTTTAACTGAATAAGGGATTGAGAAGGAGCTAGAGATAAGTAAAGAAGGTGATATGGGATAAAGCAGAACTCACACTAAACTGATTCCCCTTCCCTGCCCTCTCTCCTCTTTTATCATATGTGCAGGTCAATCCTTCACAATGTGGTCTGTGGGGCAGAGTGGGCTGTGCTGAGCAGAGTATCCAGGGATTTGGTTCAGTTAGAACTGAGGTCAAATGACGGCTCTTCCATGCGACTGTGAGCCCGCTACCCCCCCTCTCGGGTCCTCCATTTCTCCAAGTCTAAGTGAAGAAAGCCTCTCCTTAAATGCATATTTGGAAATAAGAAATGAGATAACATATGAAAAACATTCACATATTAATTTACTTGAAGGCATTTCCTCCTGAGCTAACATCTATTGCCAATCCTCCTCTTTTTTGCTGAGGAAGATTGGCCCTGGGCTAACATCCGTGCCCTTCTTCCTCTACTTTATATGTGGGATGCAGCCTCAGCATGGCTCGATAAGCGATGCGTACATCCACGCCCAGCATCCGAATCCACGAACCCTGGTCCAACGAAGCAGAGTATGTGAACTTAACCACCACATCACCAAGTTGGCCTCTATTCTGTAGAAGTTTTAACTGTACATCATTTAACACAACAGAGACTCTTTGGGAGACTGGGATTCCTAAGCCATACTTAGAGCATCATTGCTGTGATGCCTTCCTCCATTTTTATTTCCCAGGATTCCACTTGCCTAACACACTCTGGAATGACAGGGAGAAAGTTTTTCCAAGGAGACATGTAGTGATGAGATTGAGTACCTGAGAGAGAGGGCCCATGTTCGGTGGCCAGTTAGAAATGTCATCTGACTTTTATTTGACCTGATTGAAGTGCCATGATAGTATTCTCTGACACTAGATTTTTAAGAATCAAACGCAATTTCAGTTTTTTAGTTCACTTGTTTTTAACAAGGAATTTTGTTGTTGATGTTGGTGGTGGTAGTTATGCTTTGTATTTTAAATAAACACAACATTTTGTATTATAACCCTCCCTCCCACATACTAACTGTTAGAGAACTGCTGGCACAGTGTTATAATTCAGATAAAGAAGAAATTTTTTAGGTTGATTGAAGGAGAATGCTAGACTTTAATGGTCTGATTATCTCTTCTAGTTTAGATTATCTTATCTGTTAAAATCAAAATCGTATGCTTTAGCAAAAAACAAAAAGAATAAGAGAAACATGAAAAGTGTAAATTGAACTTTTGCCTCGTGTTACATCTCCACTGTTTACCAAAATCAATTTATTTCTGTTTGTTTTACCATCTATCTGCTGAAAACATATCTGAATCCAATGAAAATGCAAACCATGTGATTTAAAATAGTTTGAGAAAGGAAAAAGGAAGCGTGCTGTTAAATGTTAAAACAGGTTCTGTGGTAAATTGTATACATGCACCACATCAAAAGTAAATTGAAGTTAAAATAAATAATGTTACACTGAAAGTTGAAAGAATATAGCAAATCATAAAGATGCTTGTATACTAATTGAGAGCATTTTAATTGTTAAAAGATTTAGAGGAATAAACATTGTAGATGGGAACACAGTGCTGAAAGATGAGCGTCGGTTCTGCTTTTCCTTTCTAGTGGTTTGGCACGGCGGCTCTACTAAGCTCCAGCCTCGCCTTCAGAAACAGAAGCAATGCTGTTCAAAGGATTAATCAGTGGCCCATACGTGGAAGGCCTGGGGACATACACATGCGCAGTCCCAAAAGCTGGTACAGATAACTTGGGCCCTCCATCCTTGCTGTGCTGCATTTCCGTCAAGGCGACAGCTCCTGGCCTGCGTGCCCTTTAGGGTTAGTCTTGGTTTGGTTCTGTCTCCCATGTCTGCTGTGCTATTGACCTCACCAACTCCTCTGTTCCACTCTTCGTTCTGTCGCTGTGAGTCACAATGTAATACAGCAATAAAATGACCAATACTTCCTCTTCTGATCTGGTCTCTTTTCTCACTTGTGCTGATCTACATTGTATGGCTTACAAGGCTCAAAGAAAAAATGTTTTCTTCATGAAAGAAAGCGTGTAGTTGTGTATCCCTCTCTCGAATTCTGTTGACTTCCTATCAATTAAATTGAAATGCTTTTTAAAATATAATCTACTAATTTTTGAATTGTGTATAAAAGGCTTCCAGGATTTGATGGAGATATATTAACATTGATCAGGCTTTGGGTATTTGGGGGAAACAAAGATGTTTCGGTTTGTGTGTCTTCCAAATTTATATGATATTAATTTTGAATCCATGTTCTTTTACTTCTTTCTTCAAAGTTTATCTCATCTTCATCACATTAATTGTTAAGTACAGTCAAGGAAGGTACCAGATAAAGAAAAAAATTAAAGTATTTCATATATAAGTGGAAAGGCTATTAAATACACACCCTCAAACATTTCTAACATCCACCTATCGTATGTCAAGAATTTTTCCAGATTTTACATACAATATCACATTTAGTCCTTAAAATAACACTTTAAGATAAATATTAGTATCTCTATTCTATAAATAAGGAAAATTAAGTTTAGAGATATTGGTTCATTCACTTATTTTTTTTTTTCTAAAAATTATGTTTTGAATATCTACTCTATGCCACACACTGGGTGAGGCTTTAGGGATAAAATAATAAGCAAAAATCCTCATGGTCCATTCTTTCATTGGATTTCCAAAGGAAAGCAATAATAATGTGGCAGTTATTAGACAGTAGAGCTAATATTCAAGTCTAAGTCCTCCTGATACCAGAGCCGGGGATTCACCAACCTTTCTTTATCAGCCTTGCTCATTAAAGGAGAATAAAAATGGTGTCAGAAGCCAGTTAAGCTTTTTATGTATGATCCCCCATTGTTCCAGATGTAGTAGATCACAAGACGGCAAACAACGTTCTTTCCTCACTTAGGATCTAGTCTTAGATCCTTAAGAACACTAGTTTAATGTCATCTTCAATGGTTGGTCATTAACCAAAGGAGTGGTTGTTTCAGTTCCAATACCATCTTTGGTCAAACATTTAGTTACCAAGTAAATACGTCCAGCAGTACAAATTCTTGATGTACTCAGTAATTATGGATACTGCTGATGAAAACACTGCTTAGTGTTAATTTTTTATAAACAATTCTTGTAGCATAGTTTCATTTTTTGTCCATTGACTCTATATTTTAAAAGATTGTTTACCAAAAGTATAGATTTTTAATAGATTTATATATCTAGAACTTTTGTGTGACTTGAGTCTTCTCCTGCATGTATATTCCTGCCAAATAAATCAATGTCATACATAAGTCTGGGTCTAATTTAACAAAATATGTCAAGAACTAATTTATCATTTCTTCTGCACTCCAGGACAAGTTCAAGACAGGAAAATAATTCCACCCCAGTTGTGGTCCACACTGGTCGAAAGTCAGGAGACTCGTTCATTTCTGGGTGATATGATCTCTTAGCTACCTATTTACAAGTAGGTTTAAAAAAAAAAAACCACCTAAAAGCAAGTCACAAAGAGAAGCCAGAAGGAATTTTGATTCTCAGGGCCCTCTCTTTTTTGTTCCTAATAAAGAACTAGTGCTCTTACATGTCAGCACTTCCTAGAGCCCAAATGACCAATCCTTGTTGTCCCAGGGATGATTCATTAGTGCAGCGTCTTGCTGACCCAACCCTCTACAAATGAATACTTAATTTCTATTGATAATAGCTACTCTTATATTTCCTTGAAAATAGACAGAAAACAGCACTGAAGGAACTTAGAAAATATTTATGCATGCAGTCTTTTGATTCCAGAGCTTGAATGGTTTTGTCTGGTTATTGAAAAGACTAAACATTCTGGAATGAAATTTTGCTGGTTACATGCATGTCAACTTACTTGCTGCAAATAAGCCAATTGTATACTACAACAACTGCATATATCATGTACCAGTTAGGCATGCCTTTCTTCCCAGCATGCCAAGAATTGTTGCTCTAGTCTCCACTGGGCTCTGTTAATGCTGTTGCAAGACTGAGAGCAGCCCTCTCCCTCCAAGCCATGTCAATTACATTAACCTGTATCGGTAGATATGGCATCCGTTAAGTGGTAGAGAATGCCATAGTGCACTGGGAGTGCCTTTAGAGCCAGATCTGGACACGTCATGGAATATATGCCTCTCTTTACTAATGAAAGTGGAGCCACATTTTCCTGTTCGTTCAGCCAGATGGGGTTATGATCGGTGTGTGCTTGCCTTGTACATTACTGTTTGATTCCATAATAAGAACCACATGAGACAATTTTAGTTTATTAGTTCTTCCGTTGCCAACATGGCTTTTGTACAACTAATAAAATAAATAAAAATATTTCCCCTGTGTTTTTTCTTATAAAATATGCTTTTTATGTAAAGGATAAGCACATAGCAGTCAAAACCTGATCTGGAAAGAGCAATATTGTCTTGCTTTTTCTTATTTAATAGAAAACAAAGGAGACATATTTACTAGCTTCCTAACAGCATGGTTGGCTCACACTGGCCTATCCCTACACATCAGATATTGGAAGCATTTATTTAGAGAGAAATGGTTTATGATAGCGTCTTGGTAAAAATTTCAAAACCTCGTTATTAATGAAAATACATTTCCAGGGAAGGCATAAAATGAGGGAAGTGAAAAAAATAAAAAACTGCATGTCCTCTTGGGGCTCATGGTAATTCAGCCATGGTCTCCTTCAGTGTCAACCTCCAGAAAAGCCCTGCTAACGTTGGGCCTTCTCTGCTGCACCAAGAAGTCCAAAGTGAACCGTGCTGGCATGTCTAAAGGCCGGTGGTCTGACATTCATTGAGCCTGGGCCCAGATTTTGAGATTGAGCTGAAATATCACCTTTTGAGTACAACTTCAATGTAAGTCATACCACTCTGAAACCTGTCATTAGTCATCAGTTTACATAAGTCCTTATTATTTGGAATATTCAAGAACCAATTTATAAGTATTCCCCTTCAGTTTATGAATGCTCAACAGAGCAATGGCATAAGAACAGATCTGCAATAGAAACTGGTTTTCTTCTTGATCGTCTTTCTGAGGAAGTACCTATGAGCCAAGGACGATGGGGGACCACTTTACCTCCGCTAAGACATCACGCTTCCATCAGCTGGTGTTGATCCTCCACCAAGCTCATGAAATCTATCAGAGGTCTTGTGCGTTCACCTTCTGTTTTCAGTGCTCAGAGACCCTGAAAGACGAAGAGAGGGTGGCAGGGAGTCCCACGCGTGTTGGAGCCTTACTACAGAAAACGAGTGAACATCTGAGAAATGACTCTTTCTCTAAAACAGTGTTTTCTTGGAAAGATGAGGCTACACTACATAAGACTTGAATTATACTACATAAGACTTGAATTAATTAAATGGTTGCAAGAAATACTTCATAAAGCTAACTTTACCAGTCATTTTTTTAGAAGAATAAAACCTGTCCATGTTGTTTCAATAAATTTTGGTAAAGAAAATTCCATTTGCTTAAACTCTTCCATTCCTTGGTTTGATCACTTTCTATCACTCTATCCTGCGAAATACAGAAGAAAAAAACTAAAGCATTCTTCTACCTGGACCTTATAAAGCCCAAATATCATATAAGCATGAATATCTATCTTAAAGTAAAAAAAATAAGGACATTTACTACTTAAAGAAACCAAAAAGATATTTTTGTTATCATTGTCAGATTTATAATTGGAAAAGATATGGGATATATGAAAAATGATTAAGCAATGCAAGGGAAATGCAGTTTGTTAAGGTGACAGAATATTGCTTTAGCTTCAGTGTTTTCTTTATATATATAACTGCATATATACACATATTTATATATTTATTTATGAGAATAGGGCAAGAGGTAGAAAAGGCATAGTGTATTTGAGTAAAATATCCTAGAAATAAGCAATTCTTTCCAATAGATTTTAAGATTGAATAGAGGGGAGAGGATTGATCTGAGTCATTTTCCTAGTGCTTCATGGAGCAAATTCATAAAATGAGTTTGAGGGGCTCTGAGGATTAACTTTGACCCCTCTGTGGCTTCAGAGAGTCCAGGTCAACTTGGAGAGACTGGAAATGTTAGCACACCGGGGAGAGCAATGAGATACAGTCCTGGTGCTCAGAAAACTGCTCTGTCTCACACAGCTAGCCAACAAAGGCCTTTCACAGTTCTGTTGCTTCTCTTTCTATGTCCGGGTTAAGGTCATTTTTAGGGCACAGTGAGGAAATGTGGAGGCCAAGGCTGTCTGCACCACACCTGGGCTGTCAGAAACAGGGGGTTTCAATTTCCAGCCTCTGGATACCACACAGCCTAACCTTTACCTGCCTGTCCTCACCCCACTACATAACAAATATAAAAATAAAATCAGACATTTCAGAATAGTGGACTAGCAAGATCAAGGGTGGACATTCCTGAAACGCATTGAGACCTTCAGAAAAAGGTAAGCAATATAGGCGGAGCTTTATTATATAGCGACAGTCACCGTCTCCTACATTTAGTTATTTGGGGCAGTAGGGGAGGGTTGGGAGGTGAGTGTGTAGAAACTGAATTTCAATTATTGTTTTGCTACAAATAGGGGCAGAAATCTCAAGCTATTTATTAATATATAAGTTAATGAGGACTTAATTTGCAAATATAAGCAGTGTCTTATCATCTATAGCCTATTCTTATATTTCCTTTATTAATGGCCTGGTCACTCTCCTGGAATCCAAGATGGAAGCAGTCAATTTGCCATTGAAGGGAAGTAAACAGAAGAAAGTGTTTTACTTTAGGGTTCTGGAGCTAGTGAACTCCTCTCTCATAGAAGAGAAACCTAATCATCTAAATCATAATTATGAAAACAGCATTAATAAATGCTAGCTTGACTTGACACTTATTCTGTGCTGCGAACTGCTTTATATGCTTTACATACAGTAGCTTGTCAATCTTCACTGCATACCTATGAGTCATTAGTACTATTATTGCCATTTTAACATGATGAAAAAGTTGAGACAGTTTCTTCATATTTCGTATGGTTTTACTATGCTTACCCAGAAAGTGGCTGAATATTCCCAATGTGTCCATGGGGTTCAATACAGCAAGGCTATCGTCCCTTTTACAATGAAGGGAACATATTACTGGTGGTGCTGGTGAGATCCTTGGGCTCCTCTGAGATTTTGTAAATGTAAGTTTTTAGATTTACTATGCTACCCAATTCAGAAGTCTTTTAACTGGAAATAATAGAGAAGGACCAAGCATCCTTTAGAAATGCTCCAGAAATTGGCACGGAGCCATGCTATGTGTAGGAGAAGAGCGTCATCAGTGAGGCGTGGTTTCAGAGGCACTGGAAGGTTTGCTTCCTCTCAGCCACCTTCCCTCCAGAGCAAAGAGCTCAAGCTTTCACATCAGACAAAGCTAGAATCAGACACTAATTTTATCACAGTTATTGTGACCTTGAGCTGAAGCTTCGTAATTCATCTAAGGATTGTTGTGAGGATGAAGCGAGGCAATGAATGCCAGTGCTCCGAATGTGACAAGTCTAATACATTCATTTCCTTCGTCTTCCCCTTTCTTCTTTCTCTTCCCTATGATTTAACATGTTAGGGAGAGATTTTCATATTATGACTAATAAAAATATATGAAAGTCTTAGAACCTGCCCTTGAGGAACTCACTATCTAATGTTATATTTTGTGACCCAGAAAAGGCAATGTGTGCTCTTAAACACTTTTCAGTCATTTGGGTATTTTTTTCTGGTTAATAGAAATAAAAAACTCAGGAATCTCCACAAATATTTCGCTTATGCAAAATGGCACCTCATTTCACATTGTCTTAGGAAGGAGATATTGCCGTATTACAATATCGGTCGATGGTATTTATCATCTCTTGGTCTTTTCCTGTTTCTCACCATGTTCCTGTAAAGTTTCTGATAGTTAAAGAAAATCGGGAGATCTTAGAGACTGACTTTCATTTATAACCTGCTGATTCACCTCGATCAAGTTACTGGGAAAACATCCAAGTCAGACCTCCTGACCTGCCCGAAACAGCGTGAAGTATGCCCTGCCGCTAAATCCTGATTCCTGTGTACATCACCCTGTCACTAAATATGATTTAGAGGAACCTTTAGAAAGTCAGGTATAAGGATTTAGTGCTTTACATGTAGGTTACAGCTGCTGGACTGGCTATTATAGTAACGTAAGCAAGTAATTTATTAAATGGCTCAGTCATTAGATACACCAGACCTTGAAAACATTCTTGTGAGGGAGGCTACTTTAGGTAGTGAGAAGATTAGCATTTCTCAGCAGCAAGTATTTGTGACAAGATGAATGAGGCGTGGGGCAGATGGATTTATTTCTCTCTTTGTGTCTGCTTTCCTGCTTTCTTTGCCCTTTATTTGGTCATCTTTTCCTCTGTGGCACCTGCTGTCACCAACATGGATGAGACGCCAAAACAGCATTCCTTTACTTCAACACTCTTCACACCTTCTCCCCACTTCTTTCTCCACAGGAGATATTCCTTTCTCCTCTTCTAGGATTGTCAAGGACATTATTTCAGTTTCTATAAGAAATGCCTAGCAGGCATTTTCACATTAAAAGAAATCGTAGAATTATAAACAAGATCAGAAACACTAGTCAGGGGCTTCTTTTATGTAAGGAAAATGGTTGTGTAGAATATCACTTTAAAATTATGGACCTGTTATAATACATCTTGCGTTGTCCTTCAGAATCATCACCTCCTCTATGGAGCCCATTTTGTCTTTTAGGAGGATATAATTTGCTTCATGTACTAGTCATTTGATAGACTGTCTATGTTCCCATTTTCTTTGTCACATTCTCAGGCACAAGAGACAGACACTGTCCTGCTTTTGTGAGCTTACTTCTCTTCAAAAAGATTTGTATCACGTAGACTAATAACAAGTGTATTTTCCTTTAACAAAGTCTCCAACTTTGCTTCTGTTTATTCTTTTTCCAGCTCAATTACCCCTAATGCCTTCCAACAGGTTGCCATCCTTTTTATCCACAGAAGTCTCCTGTGTCGTTTACTTTGATAAAACACATTTCTCACATCTTATAAAAGCTAATATAACAGAATTTCCCATTTTTGTTTTTAGTATCTGCCAACAAATTTTTACAATGACCCCAAGTACTAGTTATTTTTAGATCTAAAGCAATGGCCCAGATATTAGAAGGCTAAAGAGACGGTGAGATCTGTGGCTATCCCGTGGGCATTCCTGGGTTGGTTGAGGGCCTGGGAGTATGGAAAGTTGGGAGATCAGCAAAAGGCACATAAAATACTGGACTTCTATGGTTAATGAGGATGCTTCATGTATATTTTTACAGTCTTCTACTTTTATAATTTTGAGTTTAAATTTTGGTACTGACTTTATCATTCTTGATTTGACCAGACTTTTAATAGAGGCAATTATTTATAAATAAGAACCATGAATTCCAAGAAACAAGTTATTTAATTTCAGCAATCATGCAAAACAAGTTCCAGTTTCTAAGAAAATTTCTTATTTATTGGGCACATTTAAGAAGCTCAGTAGAGCATCTGCAGATGGGTCATTCAGGGGTGTCATAAGTACTTGGCCAAAAGCACAAGTGGGATTTGTTTACATAGTTATAGACTACAGAATAGGAAAAAAAAGTAAACAAAGTGGGGCCAGCCCAGTGGTGTAGTGGTTAAGTTTGCACACTCTGCTTCAGTGGCCTGGGGTTCGTGGGTTTGGATCCAGGGCGTGGACCTATGCACCGCTCATCAAGCCGTTGTGGCGGCGTCCCACATACAAAATAGATGGGCACAGATGTTAGCTCGGAGTCAATCTTCCATTAGCAAAATGAGGAAAGATTGTCAACAGACATTAGCTCAGGACCAATCTTCCTCACAAAAAAAAATAGACAAAGTAAAGTTTTCTCACAATTACCAATGGGGCCAAGGTGGTAAAAATGTTAACGGTCTGAAAGTTACAGTATTATCAGTGCGACGTTTGTCGGTGGTGCCATGGGGTTGATTCCGATTCCTAGAGAGCCTGTGTCTTGTTCCTGGTGCTCTATCAGACAGTGCTCTGGTGCTATTCATAGGGTTTTCAGGGCCAATATTTTTCAAAAGTGGGTGGCCAGATCCTTCTTCTCAATCTTAGTTTGGAAGTTCCACTGAAACCTGTCCACCATTAGTGACTGTGCTGGTATTTGAAATACCCGTGGCATAGCTTTCAGCATCACAGCAACATGCAGCGGACAGACGGGTGGTGTGGTTCCCTGACTGGGACAGGATCCCAGGCGGTGGAGACCAGAGCACCAAATCTTAATCACCAGGGCTGGCTACGAGTACAACGTATTGGATAAGAAAACCAGCACTGGAGTCAAATTACGTGGCTAAATTGCCAATCCTCTCAGATTTCTTCATCTGTAACTTGTGAATATGAGTAATAACCATTTTATAGGGCTATTGTAAAGATTAAATGAAATAATGTGTCCAAACCTCTTGGAACAATGATCAATAATAGTTAAATAATTAACTATCATAATTAACTTAAAAAGCACTGATTACTCTCTCAAGGACTATTTTACATTGATCCTCATAACAAACACAGGAAAAGTAAACAATCCGGGATACATATATGAGTAGGAGCAGAATAGTGTTGGTAAAGATAAAGCCTGTGATGAGCTCGGGATCTGGGGAATGGAGGCCCTTTAAGCTATTGGAGTGCAAGAATTAGGAAAAGAGAGAAATAGATGAACTGATTGGGATAGAAGGGTGTGGTGTTTAAGAAAGTTGTGAGAAAACCAAAATTCTCAATTTCTGTTTCACTCTGCCTTCCTTATGATGTAAGATTATTCTTAAATTACAAAAGGCAGAATAAACATTGTTAAGAGGAGATGGAAATTCAAGATAGGTTAGAAGATTGGAAAAGATCCCCTAGCTGATTTGATGTTAATAAAACTTCTGGGTCTATTCAAGCTTTATATGAAAAATTTCATAATACATGTGCCCCTTTCTCCTAACACAACTTGCTTTTCTCACAGCTGTGCCTTACCCTATATTTTAATTCACCTGGAATGCTTTTCCTTAATTTTTCATTTGGAAAATGGTGTTGTCTAGACAAGACTTTTCCAGCTTCCCTTGACAGATCTAATCACTCCCTGGCCACCCTCCAGTCTGTGCACATTTCTGTTTAACATCTGTAAGAACATATTGCAACGGTAAAATTATACGTCGCTCACGCCCTCCTGTGATCTTCTTAAGACTACAGACCATTGATCTTCGTATTCTAAGACCCTACCACAGAGTAGGGCTCATGGTCAGTATTCAGTAAGTGTTAATTTAACTTAAAGGAGAGCAATGGTTGTTGGAGCTAAGGACTCTTGACAAGAAAAGACTTTAGGGAATGGGACAGAGTAATAACCATCTTCAATAAATGACCATATTACATGAAAGAAGGAGCAATTTCAGAGGACAGAACTGTGATTAATGGGTCAAAGTTAAAATGAAATAACTTTTGGCCCAGTATAAGGCTGAACTTCCTGTCAGAGTTGTTCTCAATTTGAGAGGGTTATCTTTTATGGCAGCGAATTCTCTGCTAGGATATACGTAAGTAGAAACCAAGTAATCTATTTGTGACATGGTATAGCTATTTCTTCAAAAGGTTAAGGTTGGATTTAAAAATCTTTAAGTTTTCATAGATAATTAAGATTTTATGATTAGCTTCATATCTATTAATGTCTCAGTTTCGGGAGTCAGATATTATAATAAATTTCTTCTTTGACAGAGACTATGCTTATCTCAGCTGCCATCTTCTCCCAGGTGATGATCTCTTCTACAAGTTTGTGAAACTTGTTCTTCACTGCAGGCCCTGTTTTTATTAATTTTTCCTCCCAATAAAACCCGCCACACCACAGGTGCCCGCCATGGAGACTCAGAAACTTGGCACCTCTGAAACCCTATTGTGAAGTTTCCCCGCTTCATTCTGTAGTCCTAGTTTAGCTGAAAAAAAAAGTAATGCATTTAGAAGACTACTAGCGTAAACCTGAATAATCAGAAAGGGGCTCAATTCTGTAGACAACAATAATAATAATTAAAGTTGGCTTCTTTAGTGTCTGGAATTCCAACTGGGAAAAGCTCAAAGCTTTGGTTTATCATCACAAAAGAGCCACAGAGCCCTCAGGAGCCCTTTCAGGGATTCCAAAGAAAATCTACCAAGGCAGAAATTTTTTCATCAAGTTTTTTTTATTAAAAACAAATAAAGGCAAACACAAACACATTCCAATACAGAAGCACTTCTGAAGAGCCACAGATCCACAAGGTTCCAAGCCCCTGGCTAGTCCAGTCTGCTGCTGGAAAATGCTAGACATAATTTCAGCCAGCCTGGGTCTGCTCATGTAATAATCAAAGACGGCAATCCTACCACAAAAATTAGCCTCTCTCCTACGTTACCTACCTTTGTTTATGTCCTCAGGGTTTGTATTTTCTTCTTTCTAAAAAATTTTTTATTGTTTCTTGCATGTTTCTTTTTTGATTTGAAGTTAATATTTTTGTTCTGTCTTCAGCTCTGAACTAATAACACTATGCTTTGTTTATCTGTATAGTGGCAAGACAATTTCATGATCTGCCCACAGCTTACAAACTGATCAGTGGGGTCTGTCTCCCTGGTGCCGTGACTAATGGACATCTGGAATTGTCCGTTGTGCCTTTGTGAGCTTGAGCCGTGACTTGAACGAAAGCTACAATGTGAGCAGTCATTTGAACTTCCCTGCCACTTGCTGGGTAAAAAGGCAAGAAACAGAAGGATAATCTGTAGTCTAAAGAAAATTTTCCATTCTATTAGCTTACATATCCCATCATCTGACGTAATGCTTTTACCAATTTTATGCATCTGGTAATGTAGGACATTATTATAATTAATTGATTGAGTTATGGATGTGCTGTATTCCAAGATTTCTTCTCTTTGTTGTAGGTTGGAAACTCCTCAGAGTAAAGTTTAAAGTAAATGTAGGAATACAACATAATTAATTAGAGAAGTTTCTCTTTTAAAGTGTTATGTATGTCTTTAAAAGACATGGCATCAGAATACACTAGCTCAAGAAAGTATTAAGACAAATATGTCCACATGCTTCTGTTTTAGGAGGTAGTGTGACAGAGAGAATAATTATGATCATAATATCTGACATGTATACAACATTTACTGTATATAGCACTATTATGGACTCAGAATATATTAACCCATTTAATTTACATATGAGGTAGGTACTATCGTTATCTCCATTTTATATATAAAGAAACTGAGGTCAAGAGAGATTAAGTAATTTGTCCAATGATAGTTGAAATCAACTGGAGGCTAGAAGCTTGGGTACTATTTTCATATCCCAAACTCCCTAAATGACGGTAGTGATGATTCAGCTTGAGTCACACATGGGCTTCTACTACCAACTGCTGGGTTTCAGGTATTTTTGTCAAGCTGATGAAACAGGCCTGATGGAAAGATATTTGTACCCTCTGGAAACAAAGTCACACTCCATCTCTTGCTGTAGTTCAGACATACCGGTGGGTAGTACTGGTGGGGGGGTGCTTTCTCAAAGTCTATTAACACAAGATCCTGAATAAGTTCCCTGGGAGGGATTCCTCCTGAGAGAGAGTAAGGCAAGCATGATGAACTGGACGCAGTGACTCATTTCAGTCACAGAAGAGTAGACATGTGAGTCTACCATGGCGGCTGATATTTGAACCCAAATAAAAGACACCAGGGCCCAAAATAATGCTGCTTTGGGCCACATCAGAGAGAATACAAAGAAGAAAGGGCATTTTCCCCAATTTGGCAGCCACTGCCAGGTGGGTTCTGAAGAGGGTCCAGCAGAAAACTATAGCATCTGCAAGAGCGGGTAGGAAAAGCCCGACCAGCATAGTAGGGTGGATCTTGTGCAATACTTCTAGGTTTGGTGTGGCAGCGCCAAAGACTTGATGGGGATGACGTTATTGGATGTACATGGGGCCTCCAGGAGACACTTGCTGTGTGAGACTTCGATAGGATGTGAAGGTTCTGCTCAAGCAGGTCTTATCTGAAAACGAGAAATCCTATCTGAATGGAGCTCAGGAAATATCCTGGGTAGTGATTAGCTAGGAAGGGCCAGGCAAAGAATTTGGGATTTCACATTTTAATAAAATAAAACAAATTTCATAAAATTAGTCTGGAAACAAAAATTATAGTATACATATAACCTCAAAATAAAGGGCATTTCTTTAAATTAAAAATTTGATTTGTGAAAAACTCATCCCTTACGTTCTCATTTTACTGCAGACTGGTGAACACTTCATCACTGGCTTGTACAGATCCACTGAGAGGTGTTTGGAAACAACGAATGTGATGGCACTTCTGATGGATCATCTGACCCACCACTCTGAAGATTCAAAAATTCATTGTTGCCAGTGCCAAGGGGTTATCAGACTTTGAGAGAATGAATCACGTTAACCTTAATATACATAAGATTGGGGTAGATATCAAAATGCCAATTTATTCCTTTAAAATGAGAAATACATACAAGAATTGGAATATCCACATTGACGCGAATGCTGTATTTTCTCCCTGTAGCCCAAGAACCTGGAAGCATATCAATCACGTTGTTTTCTGCTGCAAGATTTTTTCTCCTAATATTTATTTAACACTTAACAGTTTGCAAAAATTCTTAGTTCTTTACTTTATATGGACCTTTTTAGTCTGCATAACAACAAATGAGGAAACTGAGGCACAACAATATTTAACTAAATACACCACAATCGTGCATGGAGGAATTGGCAAAGCTGGGATTCACAACTAGGCAGTGGGCTCCAGAGCCCATGCTTTCATCCTCAATACTAGACGTCATGGAACTATGAGACATTTTGAGTAATAGAAAGCCTAAGTCTTAAATTCTTGGTATGCGTTTTAGTGCAGCGGTAGAACAAACCCAGAGCTAGTTAATTCAGGGGATCACTAGTGTCATCAAGGCTACAGGCTCTCTCTCTTTCTCTTTCTTTCTCTGCCGCTCTGCCTTACCCTCAACTAGTAACTCCCCTCCTGGGGTCATTGCAGCACACCAAAGTATCACATGGAAGATGGAGTGCTTTAGAGGGAGAAGGGATACTCCCCTTTGTACTAAATGTAGGGATGAGGAATCTTTCCCAAAGCCCACCAGCAGACTGCCTTTATATCTCATAGGCCAGGATTGTTTCTGTTCTGAACAAGGCATTGCCAAGGGGAATGGGAATCAGTGATCAATGTAGACAAATCAGGATTCACACCCGCTTGGAGGCTGCTTCCAGCCTCTAAGTAGCCCATGACCATGAGCAAGAGGATAGATGCTTGCATAAATTTGGGGTACTATTAGGAAGGCAGTGAAGCAAAAGTGACTAAAACAGAAAGCTAAATAATAATCAGATATAATTTTATTTAGTTCCCGGGAACAACCTTTGTCACAGGGACAAGAAATGTTTAATGTCAATATGATCTCCCTGCACATTTCTATTAGACAGATCCTTGCTTGGTGAGCATAGATATAAGCAAGAATAATTAGACAAATCTATTGTTTAATGGCTTCAGAGTAAGCCAAGTAGGTATGTCCACCTCACAATAAGGATGGTATTGACAATGGGATCTAAAATCCATTAGTTAGAACTACCTATATTCATCTGAATCCTAGCAATATTTCTGCCATTAGAAATGGGAATATTCCAGGTTGAATGGCCAATTTCCATTTCCTTCAACCATTTTTGGGTAGATATTGCCAACATATACGTCTGATGCTCACATCTTTCCTATGTGTCTCTGAGTGACAAATCTCTCTCTGAAATGGTCACTCTTTTCTTAGATACATTAGCATATTCAAATAAGTTACCAGAAACTCGTACTTCAGTAAGAGTATGTCAGTTGACATGCTTTTCTTATATTCTGCTCAGTTTATCGTTTAATTTAGACGGATATTTAAAAATTCAATTCCAAGTTCTTGATGATGACCTAATTATATCTGAAAGTTTTACAATGTATGAAAGTATTATAATTATGATTATGGCAGGCAGGAATTGATAAGATGAGTAAGAAGAGACAGGAAAGCCAGGTAGAAGGCTCTTGTAATCCAAGCCATGAACTGATGCGAGTCTTGAATATGGAGGCAAAAGTAGTAATAAAAAAAGAAAAAAGGAACACAGTAGCTATAAAGGCAGAAAGCAGTTGTGTGCCAAAGGTATTTCTTTTATAGATTTATATTAAGATCAGGAGGCACTGGTGTTCATTAGTTAGGATCTGAGGCCCTAGAATAGAGGACACACCAGGCAGATATGTACCCCTCAAACACTCACGTTGGTATACAAGTGACTAATAATTGACTAATAACCTATACAGATATAGTGGCTTCATGGATGCTCTGTACTATCAGGTACTCTCTAAGCCTATAGAAGCATTATCATAGGTTTCTGGAATGGATATACATATTCCAGGCAATCAGCATATCCAGAAATTGGCCTAAGTGAGACCTGCAGAGAGCAGAAAACATTTCTTCTTTGCTAAGCTTAACTGTAGAGTCCAGAATATTGTTTCTCATCAAATGGCTATAGATGTCCAAAAGTTAAACTACAGAAACTACCATCCACTACTTATTTTACAGGGTCGTAGCAGCCTATGTTAAAACACCACTGAACAGTGATGTTGAATTTTTGCACAACCCAAACACTGGCAAGGAATCATTCTAATTGAGATCTCTTAATTTTCCTTCTTTTATGATAAAGCCAAATTTGTTCTCTAACTTGTAAGTTTTGTCAAGATCTTTTAGTAGGGAGAAGTTCTATTCACGTGTCTTTTGTACTAAATGTCTATTGATCTGGTCCCATTACATGAAAATTAAACAGAAGTTGACAGGCATGAGTAAATTTCATTGAGGCTAAGAGAAATAATTGCTTTTATTCATTCATCCCCTCCTCTAACAAGTATTTTTTTACACCATCTACCAGGTAAAGTTCTTGCCCAAATTCACTCAGCTAGTGAATTACTGAGTCAGATCAGCCCAACTCCAAAACCCATGGTCTTTCCACTCTACCATATTAAATTAATATGGTATCTTTTTAAAAAATCTAAAGTAGCACAATAGACTGAGTAAAATAGTAAAAGATTTACTAGTTAAAAGAATGATATTCTCACAAAACCACATGAAAATAATGTCCCATATCCATACATTTATTTTACTTTCCTGCTGGCCAATACCACAATCCTTCAGATTAGAAGATTTGGCTGCACTACAGAATACACACTGGAAGTCAAGCAACACCCAAGGCTCCATTAAGGTCATTATTCTTGTGGATTTCTTTTCCTCCCACAGGGACAAGCATATCAATTTTTCTATATGTTTGGAAGAGCTTATCCACATGATTTTAATCATTTCCCCTAGGTGGCTCTTAGAACTTGCATGGTGGCCCTCTATATTATCCAACCAAGAACAGGTTCCAGTGCAGTTTGATGAATGAGCAGGAGATCAAAATCAGAGATCTGAAATTCTCTCCCCCAAAGAGTAATAGTTTTACCTTCTATTGCTTGGGGATCCTAGGGAGTCTGAATATTGGGAAACAATGTAACTTAACGTTTTGAGCTGGACCACAATTTGAGATCATCTAATACTTTTTAGCTATTTTTACAAATGTTCTGGTTTGGGTAAAACTTAAGCTGCGTTTTTCTAAGTATCTTTCACTCCAATTCTTAAATCTTTATATATTTTAATGGAAATTTAATTATTTTAATATTAATTTATTTACAGTTAACTCATCCACGTGTACTTAAAAACATATTTCCCAATTGGCTTTACAATAATTTTTATAAACTTTAGAATTAATACACATACACACAACATGTTCTCTTGCCAGAAAACATAACAAAAAGAAAATACACAGCACCAAAATGTTCAGGTTGGGTTCAGATCTCAAAAGCCACAGGTTCCAAATAATTCTAAACTTGGATGATGGTTTCTTCTATCCAAGAATGTGTCCCACGTGTCATTGAATGGTGCAACCACATTAACCACAAGTTTAGCATAGTTCTCTTGTACTTTTTAATTGACTTCAGTCCAAAACTTTTCAAGATGTAGACTTAATTGAATGTCTCTAAAATATTGTAATTAAATGGAATTTTTCATCTGACCACTGGCATAGGAGGCAATGTCAATCATTTTTCCTTGGTATCAAGAAATCTCTCTCTTTCTCTTCACTTCCAGGCAACAGAGCTAAAACAATTTTTATTCTGGAATGCTGTTCTCTTATCTTTTCTAATGTATCTTCCTATCAGCATGCCTCCAAAATCTTTGATGACTACATATGTTACTCTTCAAATATCTTTTCATCCCCTGCTATAAGTAAAGTGCTTATTTTAACAAAAGTTAATCCTACAAATACATACAAATTGTCTACTATGGTTCAGTCATCTGCCAGTCAGGATAATTCACTGAATTATGTGAAAGCAATTATGCAAAATGTAGTCAGTCAGAGTTGAAAATTTGTGATATTCATAACAATGCATCTCCCTCTGTGGCCATAATAGACATTGTTAATCAGTCAAGTACACTTTCTTGTTGATCGCATGCATGACCTCTGAATTTTTCTCAACAGTGTTCCAGAAAGCCACCACCTAACTACTGGAGTTGGTATGGCAAATATAACCCATATTCTAACCTCATATTATATGCAATTACTCTGAGTGATCATCAACTCTTAACTGTGTGGTGATAATAATCCATATGAGATTATCTGCACTGTCTGGATATTCCCCCCATATGCCTTACAGTCCTTCTCTTTAGTATTTTCTTCCTAAACACTGTCATTGTCCATACCCATTAGTGATTTTTTCGGCTGTTTATTTTCTCCATTCTTAATATTAGGAAAAGCAGAAACTGAAACAATAACTATCCAATGAAGTGAAAGTTTAAGTCTGTCATATTTCCATAAATAGTGAAAAACAGGTGAATATGGTGTGTTAGAAAGACTAAGGCATTAGGAGGCAGGAAACCAGGATCACTTACTCCTAATTCTCCACCTGTCGCCAGCTCTCTGACCTTGGCTGAAAGATTTACTCATTCACCCATTCATCAAACTAATATTCGGAAGCAATTACTATGTGTCAGGCACTCTTCAAAGGCCTTGGTTGACTCATTTGAAAAATGAGGAGCATACACTGCTGTCAACTTAAGATGTACACAGGACCAGGACTGCTATGGTAATTCTGATTCTTGGTTTTTTTGAGGGGTTATTATTTTGCACTAATGTAGAACCGCTAAATTAAGTCAATTAGGAAATTAGTCTTCATTATACTCTCAGGCTTGTTTTCTATAAATGACCCAAGAGAACATTCTGACCACTTCAGTATCCAGTTCCTACTTTTCCTTCTTTCCTCTTCTCACATTTGGATTTATTTCTCTTCTCTTGCCCTAATCTGAACTAAACTTGAGAAACACAAGGTCCTCTCCAATATTTTTTCATCTATTTTTTTCTCACCTCTAAATAATTTATCATCTCTATTTTTCAAATTAACAAATCTTCTCAGCTAGTTAGGTTTGCATTTGATTACATTACACCTTCCAGGCTGCCAGTTATTGGGAGAAAACAGAAAAAAAATATATCATATATACCCTCAAGGCAAATTTCAATGAATTAACAACTAGAAAGATAAAAATACCCTACCATTTCTTGGCAAAGATGCTATCAAAGCCGAGTCCCATAAAATCTATAATTAATGAAATAAGACATTTCAGAATACATAAGATATAGTAGAAAAAGTGGTTAAGTACTTTTTACAATAATAAATAAAAAAGAATCAAAATAAATAAAGAATTTAGTTAAATAAAATAGAAAAGTAACAAAAACAATTGACCAAGAAAATTTGAAGGGGAAACATAGGGCAGGTTGAAAAACATCAGTGAATGAATTAGAGTAAAAAATATATTATGTCTAATGTTAAAACTCCAGAGCTGCACTGTCCAATATAGTGCACTAGCCACATGTGGTTTTGTAAATTAGTTAAAATGAAACAAAATTAGGTATTCAGTTCGTCAGTCTCACTAGCCACATTTCAAGTGCTCAATAGTCACACATAGCTAGTGGCTACCATACTGTGCAGCATGGATGTAGAACATTTCCATCATCGCAGGACGTTTGATGACAGTGTGGCTCTAAAATTGGAAACAGTACAAAAGCACTCACTAAAACAAGCATTAACTAACATTGTTCTAACCAATGCAACTAGAAAAGAAAAATAAAGACTATACAAATTCTAAAGAAAAAGTGAAATTATATTACATTGAGATATATTGTCATAACCGAAAATTCCCAGGCATTCATTCAGGAAACTATAACCAACGATAAGAGAATTCAACAAGTAGGCTGAGTACAACATTAATACACTAGGATTAAGAGCCTTCTTGCGTAGAAACTACTCTTATGTTGCAAAACATAATAAAAGAGAAGAGAACCCATTACAAATAACAACAGAAAAGATATAACACACTAAGAATAAATTTAGCAAGAAATGTGAGAAAGATAAAAAGAAAACAAAATATTACTAAAGAAGGTAAGTGGACATATGTATTCTGTTTTTTGATAGGAGGACTTTAAATTTACATAAAACTTTTACACATTCCAATGAAAGTACAAAATGGATTACTTTAAATAAATTTTTAAAATTATTTTTAAAAATTAGACTAGGTGATTCTACTGTTATTATGGCAAAATAAATATGCAAGAGTAGGCAGGAAATATCTGAAAGAGGAGAAATAAAGACACAGTAGCTTCATCAGATAACAAATTATAATATAAAGCTTTATTAACTAAAGTAGGATTCATCCTGAAATATCAATATACAAATATATCAATGTAATAGAATACAGTGTCTCGATTTAGACCCAAATTTGTATTGGGACTTATAAAATGATATAGATGATATTTCCAATCTGGTGAAAATTGGATCATTGAATCAATTAACTGGGAAAAATGTAAGCCATTTTAAAATACCATTATTCACTACCTCAAACTTTATACCAAATAAATTTCAGATGAATTCAGGAATTAAACATAAAATTTGAAACTATAAAACTACTAGGTCTCAATATGAGACAGACATTTCTAGTTGATATGCAATATGCAGAAGCCATAGATAAAAATATTGATAATGTATTTACATAAGTTTTTTTAAAAAAAATGCTGCATGAAACAAATGTGATATTTAAAAGCAAAAGATAAATGATGACCTGGGAAATATATGTAACACATACAACAGATAGAGGGCAATTTCCTTAGTATATAGATATATTCTATTATCAAGAAAGACCCAATAATCCAACGGAAAATTAGGCAAAGGACATGAACATGAATTCACAGAAAAAGAAATATTCAGCAATTTTGAATATATGAAAGTTGTTCAGTCATTCTAAAAATAGGAAATGAAAATTATGCATATAGTGTCATACCATTTTACACCTATCATATTGATAGAGAGCACACAGATTGATTATAAATTCTGTAGGCTCGAGTGTAGGGGAATTAGCACTCTGGAGTATTTTAAGGATTACCGTATAATAAGCAATCTCTTTGGTAAGTATTTTTATACTATCTATCAAAATATTAAAATGCACATTTCCTTGCATGCACCAATTCCACTTTGGGACACTGCCAATGTACTCACACCTGTATTCCAAATAGTATTAAATTCCTTACAGCACTGGTTGTGATAACTAAAAAATGGAAATAACCCAAATATCCAACAACAAGCATTGGTCAAAAAAATTATGGTTCATCCATAAAATTGGGTAGCCATTAAAAAGAATGAGACAGATCTATATACCAACAGGAAATGATTTCTAAGATATATTATTAAGTAAAAAAGAGATCAAAGTACAGAGCCATCTACGTAAAAGTTACCATTTGTGTAAAAATGATTTGTATATGCAGCATATTCTGTAAATACAAGACCCTGGTAAGAGTGATTGCTTCTGGGACAAAAAGTGAGGAAAAGGGGGCATGGAATAACAAGGAACCTCACCTTTCACTGTATACTCCCCTGTGCTATTTGATTTTTTAAAAAATTTAGTTTACACGTTACCTAGTCAAAATTAAATAGATAAAACAATTTAAATATATTCAGTTGTAAAATTGTACTGAGACTGTGGAAAGAGTTTAGTTTTCCATCTTGAACTAGTAGCTTCTATTTCCTCCTAAACACTGAGAAGCAGCATCAGTCTTTCAAAAAGCTGAGACAAAGTGAAAATATAACATTCATTCATTGTCTGGCCTCAGCTTTCTTCTGCCCTTTTCTCCACTCCTTGAGGATCCCTCCCCCTCTTTCACTGTCCCTTATCTAAATAAGATATCATCACGGCTAATATCGAAACACAGTACAAATCATCTGTTCCTATAAACATCAATTAATATTGTTCTAACAAATGCAATTAGAAAAGAGAAATAAATAAAATGTAGGCTCATATAACTAAATTTAGAAAATCTCCATTTCTATTATCTATCTGTCTCCTCTCGGGTAAATTGTACTTTGGCTTAATTCTACACGTAGCTCTTTATACTCTTTTCTTTCTGACCTAGGCACTCCCCTTCCCACGAAGGACAATTGTAGAGTTGACCACACAAAGCTTGTGCAGCTCCGACTGGGACCTGCCGGAGTTAGGGGACTGTATATATCCAGCTACAGCCCAGGAGCCTCAATTGCGACCTGACCATTCAACACATCCTCAGCCTTGTGGCCCAGAATGTTCAGTGCCTTGGACCCTCTAGGAAACGAAGCTTATGCTCCTTTCAGATAAGCTGCCCACGGATACCACAAGTGGGCAACGTGCAGGAGAAGCCACGACTTGGGGGTAGAAGAGACTGAGGGTCCCATGAGCAACAGACCATTAAAAAAGAGAAATGGGAAGAGGGTCTTTGTTGTTCTTCTTTTACACAACATTTATTTTTTAGCATATGTAAATGGCAATTTAAGTAAAGACAAGAATTGAGTAGTATTGGAGAAATGGGCATTTTTTTTTTGTCCCTGAAAACATCTAATAGAAAACTAACATGGATGAGGCAAATAATAAAACTAAGAAAGTAAAAAATGAATTACCTATATTTCACATTTCTGCATATTTACTGTTTCCTCAGCTTGAGAACTGTAACAAGTTACGCCCTTTTGTAGCCTCAGTACCAAGACAGAAGTGAAAAAAGCAGAACTGAAGCAGACTGAGGAGAACACTGGCAGCATAGATGCCTAGTGTAGGAGTTAATACCAGAGTCAGAGATAGGCCAAAATAAAATAGTCACCAATAACTAGAGACCCTAAGCAGGAATGGAACAAGACAGGAACAACTGTTTCCCCTTTACAATCTTCAAAGTGGCATTTTTGTAGCATTTTTCATTGACACAATGGTTGTTAAGACAATGATTAAAAGATATTGGAAGAAGCAGCATAAAAGCAGGATCACTTTTTCAACAATGGATCAAAACGTCAGTGGTCAAACTAAGAAACCCATATCTGATAGTCAAAGGTGAGTACCTGTTTTGTTGCTTGCTTCTCAACCAGAACATTCCAGACCCACCCTATGGCTTAATCCTAACTTCTTAGAACCAGGCTATTTCTGACACTAAATCTAGGTAAAACTCAGCCCAGGACTCAGAGCCTAGTTGCAAATTAGAGATGAGAGCTAACAGAAAAAAAAGAAGAGAGAAGCCAAGGGAACTAGGGGGAGCATGCAGGAGTTATGGAAGTATTCCCTATTTGCATGGACCACAGTCATTTACGTTAGGATACCCATTGAAGACCTCTGGCCCAATAAATCCTGCTCAGCAGGCTTGAACACGGCACCTGGCACCACAATGTCCAAAAATGATACTGCCAATCAACAAATAAGTGACACGAATTATTTGTTCCTTAATTTTACATTTTATTATGAAAATTTGATAGAGAAGAATATAGGTAATGTGTAAGTTGTGAAGCATTTTATAAAACAAGCACTTGGGGACACATCACCACATAAAACCTAGAAAATTCCAATACCATTAAATCTACTAATACGTACCTCCACTATCAAAGCCCCTCACTTTCCCTTAAACTAACATAACTTACCTGGATTCTGAATTTATTATTCTCTCACTTTTTGTATTTAATTGTTTTCTCACACGCATAAACTAATAAAGTTTTGTTTTGCACCTCTATAAAAATGATATAGTGAATGTAGTCTTTTAGAAGCTGATTTTTATTCACACTATGTTTTAAGCTTCATCCATGTTATTGCGGGTAGCCATAGTCCATTTTCACTATTACATAATAGTCCATTGCATGAATAGTTCACAATTTATTTCTCCATTATTCTTTTGATGGACATTTGGGTTGATTTCAATTTTTTGATATTATAAATGTTTCCATCAATTTCCTTGTACATATCTCTTAGCGTGCATGTGCAAGAGTCCCTCTAGGCTACATACCTGTGAGGATCAGCTTTATGTGTCATCTTGGCCAGTCTAAAGTCCCCAGTTATTCAGACACTAATCTAGGCGTTGCTTTAAAGGTATTTTGTAGATGTGATTAACATCTGCAATCAGCTGACTTTAAGTAAAGAAGATTATCCTCAATAATCTAGATGGGCCTGATCCAATCATTTGAAAAGCTTCAAGAGTAGAACTGAGGTTTTCCTGAGGAAGAAGCAATTCCACCTGTGGACTGCAGCTTCAACGCCCGATCAAGAATTTCCAGCTTACCCTTCCTGACGGCTTGCCTTCTGGATTTTGGACTTGCCTACTCAGCCCCCATACTCACATAAGCCAGTAAATAAATAAACACACAAAAGCGTGTGTGTTGGAGGGGGGTTGGATGAGCGAGTCTATTTTTCCTGCAGGTTCTGTTTCTTGGGTAGAATCCAGCTGATACAATACCTACAAATGAAATTCCTTCATTGTAGAGTATACTGTGATTCAACTTCACTGATAATGCCCAACTGTTTTCCACAGCATTGTATCAGTTTTCATTCCTGAAGTATATTACAGTTTCCATTGCTCCTGATCCTTGACAAAAATTCTTACTTTTGCCACTCTAGAGAGTATAAAATTGTTATTAACTCTAGGTTTAATTTTTATTTCTCTGATTACAAATTATTATCAACAAATTCAACAAGTTTTTCTATTTGTATTGGCCATTTCCTATGTATATTGTGTTGCCTCTTTTGTTGAATTCTTTCTGTATATTTTAGCCAATTAAAAAAATCAGATAGTTTTTTAAAGTTTTGTTTAGGAGACTTTATATTTTAGACAATACTCCTTTGCTGGCAATGTGCGTCGTAACTATCTTTTTTACATACACTGCCTTTTTACTTTTTTAATGGTTATGAACCAAAGTTCATAAATTTACTATGCTCTGATGTATCCATCTTTTCTTTTGTAGTTAGCATGTTTTATACTTTGCTTTGGAAATCTTACTCTATCATGATGTTACAAAGATACTGTTCTACATTTTCCTTAAAATTTTTAAAAATTATCTTTGTAGTCAGTCAGAAATTGGTCTGAGGTAGTGTTCCAATTTAATTTTTTCCGTATGGATAATCAGCTGGTCCAGCACTGGTATTTCATAGTCCCGCCTTTCGTCTGTCATTTGCAATGCTGACTCTGACATATATTCTTTTCCATATATTAATGGATCTATTTCTGGTCTCTTTATACTGTCTTATTGGTCGTTTTATAACCCTATTCCAATTCATGGCAATAAATCTTAACGTCCGGTTAGACAATTTCCCCAACATGATTCCTCTTTTTCAGGTATCTCCTGACTATTTGTGGACCCTTGAACTTCTTCATAAGCTTTAAAATTTATCAAATTCTTCCCAAAATAAATCCAGCTTGCATATTGATCAGAATTGCATTGACCACATGTATCAATTTGGGGAGAGCTTATATTTTTTAAGATATTGAATCTTCCTTTCTATGAACATGGTATAATTAGCCACTGATTTAAGTCTTCTGCAGCATCTCGATTCTCACTGCCTTTTCTCACTGTTCCTTTTGCCCTTGCTAATTTCTATTTTTCAGTGAGAAAATTTATGATTAGAAATTATGTTTATTATAATTAATGCAGTCTCTAGATGCAGATTAGTTGGAAGGAACATCAGAGTGTCTAGTCTACTGCATTGCTGGAATCAAAAGAACAATTCTTATCTATCAGATTAACTAAAAAATCATGATCATCTGCTTGTAAATTTTTCTGTTAAAAAGAGGGAACAAGTGCTCTGTGCCTAGACCCAGAACCTAATGATTAAAAACAGAAAAAAAAAGACAAAAAGCTTAATAAACATATTAGCCCGTGAAACAAAAGAACTATGGAGAAGAATGGAACCTTCTAAGAAAATCCAGAAGTCCTCCAGTTTAACCTCCCATTTGATACAATAATTCCTTTGACAGCATACTAGAGCTGCTTTCCAACATCTCCAAAAACATTTTACAGTGATGTTCAATTTGAATTCTAGAACCATATTAAAAAGATATTTTTAAAAATATTTGAACCATATTTCTTTGCCTGGTAAATTTATTGATGTAATCCAATTTTCCAAAATAAGTGCAAACACAATAGAACATTTGCCTGAACCTTCGATATTACAATAATGATGACACCATATGGATATCGTGCCAACACTGTATATCATTTAAGAAACAGACCACAACTGCATCTTATTTAAAAATTGGAAGATGCTTTCACATTTCGTGAAGTTATGCTTCAAATCAATCCGCATATGAACAGTATGCTTTAGACAAGCGACGGCTCTAAGCCTAGCCTTCTTAAGAGAACCCTACTCGAAGACCCAAGAAAATAAAAACAGAAAAAAATCTCTAATTTGGAAATGACTTGATACATTTTGTATTAGGTAGGAAGAAATGGAAGTTCCTAATTAGAAATGGCTTCTGTTTATTTACTAGTCTACATGAAGGGGAACTATGGAAATACATCTGGTGCTTTCAGTGACTGTATAATAATCAATGTATCCTGACTCTAAAGAAGAGCAAGAGAGAAACTGAAAATATAGACTTGAAAGAGAAGTACGCTCCCTCTACTATCAACTAAGCATCTCAGGCTTACTACTCTTCCAAAAGTGGTATGTTTGAGGAGAATTGCTGATGCTCAACCAAATTCCACCTGCTTACCCATATTTCTCAGCCTCCTTGTAGTTCATTACTAGCATGTGACCAGTCTTGGCCAATGAAATGAAAGTGAAAGATATATGTATCACTTCAGGTTGAGGAGATGAAAACCTCACCAATGATTCTCCTATATCTCTTTCCCTTCCCCAACAAGCAAGGATGCCACTTGTTTAAGAAAGTGCTGCTACAAAATGGGGGAGCCTCTGTAAACCTGGGATGCTAAGTCAAACTACACAGACTAGAGTCCCGACTATGTGAGTAAGTATATGATAAAGCACTGAGATTTGGGATTAATTTGTTATAATAGCAAAATTTGTATTTTTCTGGTTAATGTTGAACAACTGCTATCTCCAATATTATTTTTTACAATCAAAAAATAATTAAAGTTCTCAAAATTTATGGTGAGGCTTGTAATGAGAAAAATACTTTAATTTTTGTCATTAATTATTTTTTTAAGGTGGATATAATTCTATACTACATAAAGAAAATTGAATTCTGATTTATGAGCTTTACTTCCACCAGTACTCATGTCCTCACTTAGGCCATTTATATCCTGCAAAATGGATACAGTAACTATTATTATTTAAGAATTATTGACTTGTTGGGGAGCAAAAGACCCAGACACATAGACTAATGAGCAAGGCAAGATGGAGTGGGGTCCTTGGGTGGAATGGGCCTTGGCAGTGCTCAGAGAAACTGAGAGACACAGTTTTTCTGTGTTGCCCTAGACTCTGCCCTGATGGTCTTGTCCCTCTCACCTCTGTGGTCTCCTCTCTGACCCCTCTGGCTGTAGCCCCCATGTCCACCCTTTCCCAGCCACTGCGGCATTTGGCACAGTCATTGTAGTAAAGCCAAAAAGGAAAAATATACACTGCTACTGTATGAAATTTCCCATTCATCAAAATCTTGGGAAAGATAAAGGGAGCCTGGAATAGTTATGGAACTCAAAAGATAGGAGCCAATATAACTTTTAATATCAGAAGCCCAAATCAGAATACAACTAAGTGGAAATTAGCAAGTATCAAGTACAGCCATTCATTCAATTAATATTAATTGAACATCCACAACATGCTAAACAACACGCTAAGCGCTGAATATAAAGTAATAAGCAACACTGAATCTTTGCTCCCCCAGGGGGGCCACCTGTCATTCAGCGTAAATTTTTATATTAATAGGAATGAATCATACCACTCCATTAACAAAATCTTTACATGGCTTTTCATTGTACTACAACAAAAGTTGAACCGCTTACTGCACCCTATAATTCATTTTGTGATTGGGTTCCTACCTATTTACCCTCTCTAAGCATCAGTTTTTTCATCTGTAAAATGTTGATAATAATATTTACCTCACAGAATTTTTGTGAGGATCAAGTGAGATCATCTTTGCATTGTATCTGGCAATAGAAACCACAAGATAATTGTTAGCCAATAAAATTGATATTATTCTTCTCTCTCCTACATTATCTCATGACTTTTCCTTTCCTCTCACTGTACTTCACCCACACTGGCCTCTGAAAACTGTTAGAATAGGTCGAGTTCTTGTCTACCTGTGGACTTTGGAATCTTCTATTCTCTGCCTGGTTCTTAGCTTGACAGGCTTCTTCTCATCTTTTACATTTCAACTTGTATTGTCGCTTTCAGACTCCCCCTAACCTGTCCACCTGCGCCTGTTCATCTCTATCATAGTACCCTGTGTGTTTATTTCATTGGACATTTAACTGTCTGAAATTATTTCATTTATTTGAGAGTTTACTTGACTTATTGCATGTCTCACCCAGTAGAATTAGGCTCCAAGAGGCAAGGAGCATTTGCCCCTTGCTGTATCCAATACGCTTAGAGCAATGTCTTGCATGTAGAAGTTCTTTAGCAAATATTTATTAAATGAATTAATAAATTCACTGATAAATCAGAAGTTGTAATTAGAATTAAGTCCAGGAAAATGTTTTTAAATCGGTTGAATTCCAAAAAAATACACAAATAGGTAAAGCAACCTCAAAGTTTTGCCTTTCTTGCTACAGGATCGGTCAAGAAGTGGATCACACCAGGGCGATAGGACTTCTGCTGTCACTTGGACAAAAGCTCACCCGTAACATCCTGGTTCTGATTTCAGATGTTTCAAACCATTAATATTAGTAGACACTTAAGTGATTATTTCTTCCAGGGCAGTTTAATAGGTGCTGAGACTATGAAGAAGAATGAGAAATCACAAGGAGATTCTGATATGACTAAAAGAAAAAATATTTATTATAAAATCAGTAAAAGTAAAAGACAAAATATAAGACAGTCTTGTCTTAAGCAGTCAAGTACCTAATGAGGGCTGTGGAGATCACGAACTGAAGGATTTGACTTTTGCACAAACATCAAATGCTGAGGAGATGTAAAACTTGAGCAGGACCTGGAAGGACATGGGGCCTCGTACGAGGATAGAGAAAGAAGAGTTTGGGAGAAGAGTGTGGGCAACCTGGGCATCTGTATGATACATGAGGAATTGTCAGTAGAAAGAGGAACAACCAATTATCTAGTATTAAAGCTGCACTGATTAAACACTTCCTATTGGAGAGGAAGCTCCCAAAACAACAGGACACGTTAGCTAGCATCACTGAATAAAGTTGGTACTACTTTCCATCAGGAAATATTCTAAGATTAAAATGTTATTTTCATTTGTATAATGTGCCATAGTTTATGAAGTATTTTTGTATAAATTAACTCACAATAAATCAAGGTCATCATTTTCTAGGTAAAAAAGTCATTTTTCAAGGTCACCAGTTAGTAAATTGCACCTATGAGAGTGACCTAGAATATCAGGCTCTAGTTCAGTGTCTTTCACTGTCCATACCTGCCTCCCAGTTGCACTAAATATTTATTTCACTTCAAATACTACAAGCACCTCTGTTCAGAATGAATATATCAGTCACGGTATTTGCTTGCATGATTTAAGTTTATATTTTCAAACCAGTTGTCATTATAGTAGAAACATTGCCTTAAAATTTTACCAAATTTCATAACATAAAAGGAGTATGAAAGAAAAAGAAAAAAAAATGTGTTTAACCTTAGCAGAAATATTTGTGATCAAAGATTGAAATGTTAGAAATCAGGCCTTTCCGTTTTCACTCATTAAAAAAAGTTTGAGGGTATAAATGCTAAATGAAAAGTATGAATTTAATAAAGATAAATAATTTAGGACCATCACATTACAGAGTTAGCCTATAAGAAACTGATTTGATGTCAAAAGTGTAATTATATAATAAAAAGGTATTATGCTATTTTTTTTTTTTTTAGAACAACTCAAGAGCTTAAAATTTCTGCTGTTATATTTTTTTGTCTTTATCACCTAGGACATTTACACATTGAATGTTACCAAACTTTTCACTTGTACCAAACTTAAGAGTTATATTTTGATCAATATTTTGCTATTTGACATTCATATTATTATAAATCTTATCCCAATATTTCTCATAGAAATCTATAAAATCAAGCAATTTTGAAAATTTGTAAATAGAAGAAAATATACCAAGTGGCAAATTCTATCAGTCAAGATATGAAAGATATAAAATAATCACAAATAGATCCTGCTTTAATTGAATAGAAACTTACCATAAATATTTATATTGCTGGTGACATTTATTCCTCAACAGTTTTCTAAAAATTATCACAGTATCTTTTTTCCAAAAGTTGGAAAAAACTGAAAAACTGACACATGAAACTTTCTTCATTGAATATTATTTTAACACTAATGTGAACATTTTGTTTTATGTACAAATGCTTTTCTTTACAGTGCATTAAAAAAAAAATCCTGAAGAATTCTGAATCTGTTTCACTGGTGATGACAAGTATGTTAATTGCTTGCAGATAACATCTGTTCTAGTGAAATCAAGATGCAGAGGCTGGGTTGGATGTGTGGTGCTAGCAGCTTTCTAAAGCTTTGTCTGGGAGACCCACTGCATGCATTTCACAGACTCTCCAGGCAGCTGGAGGGCTTTTGAGCTTTTGTGAGACCCTTCCAGGAACTGAAACAAAATCCGCCAGGAATCCTGGGTCATCGAAATGTCTCCCTTTGAGCAGTGGACTCACCTTTGAAGCTCCAAGATATCCACTGACCATGACGCCTGAGTGTGCTCTGGCTAAAGCAAGTTCAGGGTGAGCTGCCGACCGCCTGCATGCAAGAGCGGGTCTCTGACTTCCTTCTCTGTTTACAGAGCTGTGAAGGGCCTCTCTAGAGGGGATAGCAAGAGCCTGGTCAATATAAAGTCAGATAGAAAGGGTCCTTATGTGCAACAGGCCACGTTTACAATTTTACAGGGTTCCTGGACTACAATTGCTTACCAGATGTGCCTATGGAGTTGGCTAACCATGGCATCATGATGGCTCTGGTCCCAATCTTTTTCAGGCTCTATATGTTTGCTTCTTCTTTAAGCTAGGAGTTTGTGTAGACTCTGGTGTACTATTCCCAGAAGAGCCAATGCCACTCATCTGTGGATTAGACAGACATAATGCCTATGGTCTGCTGGAGATGCATGGATAAGGCCCTGAGTGTCCTTTTCAGTATTTACAGACCCAGCTGACTATATCAACCAAAGTTGTGAGTTTAGGGATCTCATTGGATCTGCAGGTAGGCTGAAAGTGGTGTAGTTAAGAAACGGAAAAAATATCTGTATTTGTTACAGGTTATATAGTTGAGGAAAAGGAGACCAGAGAAACGGATGGAAAAAAGGAAGTAAGCACATGAGACATCTGAGAAAGAGATGAGAGGTGAAATCCCAAGAGTAAGAAAAGTGAATGCAATGAGAATAGAGATATTAAATAATATGACACATTTGTATTATATTGGGAAAATTTATTTTAAAAATGTAACTCTAAAATGTAATTCCTTATTGTCAATATGAGTTTTTTAATATATTTTCACTGTTTAAACACATCTCATTTGTATAAAAGCTAATGATGCAATAGCTTAAAATAAATACACTCTGACCTTATAATCTAGGAGAAGTAACCCCTTTCACTAGTTCGAGGACCTTCCCTATGTAATAAGCAATATTACAGAAAATTCATGATGGAAAGTACATTTCCTCACTTGTAGAAACAGTCCACTCTTTCAGGTTTTCCTGACATTGCTCTGAACTCTACCAGCGGATAAATTAAAGCAATCATTCTTACAAACTTAGTGACACTGAATAAGAAATATCTGTTCAAAGAAAGTGTAAACATAAATATCACTAAGGTTAATAATTGTGTTCTCAGGACTGTAGTTCCAGAACACTTCCTATAGTACAAATTAAATTCATCGACTGGGACATGGCCCAATGGTTTTTGTCAGCACAGACGGAAGTAAAGAAGGCAGCCTCCATTGGTGGTTTTTGATACTCTACTTTCCAGACTTCTACAACAAAGCTAAGCTTTATTCTTCCAAACTACTCCAGCATCAAACAATAATTTCCCAGGAATGTAACATTGTATTCATAAGAATTAACAGAAAGTTTGACTTTTTTAATAAGTAATTTTGAAAACTTGAGTCGCATTTATCTGAACTTAAAATTTTAAAACATTTCAGAAGCCTGATTTATAAATGTATCTATATGTTTTTACAAAAATAGATTATATATAAACATACACATACATACAGTCACAGAACTGTACTTTTTGCTTCTTGTTGGGTGACGGCAATCTCATATAAAACACAGTTGCTAGTTTTTGAAGAATGTATTTAGATAGCATACCTCAGAATGATGCATAGGTCCCTCAATGCTGCACCTACCTGGAGATAGTGAAGCACTTGGAATTCTTGCCTTCAACACTCTTGACTGCTAATTATCATCTCTCTGCCTTGTTGATATCACCAGGAGAAACTATTAAGTTTTCCAAGATGATCATTTTCAATAGCAGGACAGAAATTATTTTGTCCATTTGTGCTATTATTTATTGGTGATTTTTCAGTGGTTATATAGATAATATTCTTGCTCACCATCAATCACCAGAAATTTTTATGACATTTCACTACTTATTCAGAAAGAGAGGAAGAGCAAAAGTAATTTAACAAAAATTCAAGATAGGCTACATTTATGAAATATTATATGTTGAAATAATTGGATAATAGAAGATATTTGCTTTATGTCTAGATAAAATCATCCTTGTTTTCCTTATCAGCATAACCGAGTGAAAGTTTAGAGTTGATATTTTTGTCAATTAGAGCATGATTTTAAAGAAAGAATAGAAATGCCAAAAATTTCGGACCAGCAAACTAAGTTGAAGCACAAAAGTAGAAAAAATATTGACAATATGTTTAATCATCGAAATTATCAACAAAGATAGAGATATTTTTAATTTAACAGGAATAGATTAGCTGAGTAGGGAAGGCCATGTTACTGACACAAAAACAGTTACAGATATTTATTTGTCTCTAAAAAAATACTAAGAAAGACATCTTAATATGTATGAATATAAATCCAGTTTTATAATCTGATTAAAAAATCCTTTGGGCTGAGAGATCATTTTGATAATTAGATTATTGCTCTCAGCTCCTTAAACTGAATCAACTGAAATTACTATTAAGAAATCATTCATTCAAGACTTTTAAAATTAAAAATGTCATTTTGAAAAGATAAAGTTTCATTTTAAAAATGGTACATGTAATAAACATAATTTATTTATTAAAAGAAAAAGTTGGAACATTTTGTCCTCTAGAATTATATGTTAGCAAGCTCACCGTGCATGTTAACGTGGTCAAAGTAATCTCATTTTTCCTTTGTACAATTTATCCCTCTTGTAAGTAATTAATTATTTGCTCAATAAGTGCTTTCCTAGTAGATAGTGAGCACCATGAGGACAGGGACCTGGGGTGTCTTATCAGTGGATCCATAGTTCCTGGTACAGAGCAGACACTCAACTACTATTTGCTAAGGAAAAGAGAGGGAGGGGAAGGTAGAAGTGAAGGGAAACAGACCACCTGAGAATATCACTTGTGAGGTCAGTATGATCTCAGGGATGCTCAGTCATCCCTCAAGAGAAGGAAAGGGGAGAAGTGCCATTTTGTCTTGAAATCTGATGTGAAAGACAATGTATTATGACAAGAGAAAAAACAGATTCAGAGTAAAACATAAACTTGGAAAGGAAACCCACGCTGAAATACTTTAAAGGCAAACACTAAGGTCAAAGCAGGTTAGAAAGAGTAGGCAGACTTGTGTATTACCATCAAGATGAAGGTGAATGTCAGGAAAGAAGTCAATTAAAGAGTCGCTTAGGTCAGTGGTACTCAAAGAGCAGTCCATAGGCCAATGCTGGTCCACAGTTTTACCTGTCCATGGGATAAACACAGAATGGGACAGTGACCGTTTAGAATTGTTTATACAATTTGATGGAATAATTTTGCGCCTATTGAATCTAATGAAGATAGATTTGGGCTTGTTATCTGTACATTTTCTATTTGAGTTTTGGGGAACTAATTTTACTCGTATTTTTTAAAGGTAAAATGATAAGTTGAGTATAAAAAAAATGCTTAAAATTTAACAACTGGCCTTCATCAAAGACAGCCTGAGAAGCACTGGCTCAGACAAAATGTTGGCAGTAGTGCATAGTGAATAATTTTTACTGCTTCTGTCCATCTCCTTTGTGGTTGCACAGCTCTACTCGACCGAAACCAAATGCACATGAATGTCCTCTGCAAGCTTTCTCACAATGAAAAAATAATCTTAAACATAGAAATTGGGTATTATTTTAAAGAGCTTTTTAATTTGTTGCATGTGACAACATAGGAAACTTCAAGTAGAATAAAATCAGAGGTTTTTGGTTTTGTTTCTACACACAAAGCTAGAGCATTGTCACCACACAGATTCAAAACTCTTCTCTGTTCAATTGTTTCTATAAATGTTTACATAGGAATATACCACTTTTCAAGCTTTGCGAACAATGGCTTGCTATATCATAGGTTCATAAAATGTTTCTTTCAGAAAACTTGCAAGCAGAAATATTGAGCTTTAAAGATCTTCTTAACGTCCTTCACCAATTTTTCCCTCTGTAACAGCACTCCATATCATAAGTCCAGTTACACTCTTTCTTTCCATTTTTTAAAAAAACTTATTAGAACATATTTCAGACAAGCAAAAGCATATTAGAAATGGCATAAGAAGATCAATACATGTAATACTAAGCTTAATGAATTAAACTTAACAAGTGGAGTTGAAGACCCTGATTCCCCTTTCCCTGATCATGATCTCTCTCCCTATTTCCTTTACGCAGAGGTAGATGCTGGTTTTGATTGTTTCTTTGTTAGTTTTAATAAGGAAGAGGAGTTGCATATCCTCTGGTATTAATGACTGGAATGTGGAGAAAACTCCGAGGCTCTGAAAATACTAAACTGGCAGGCTTCTGCTGCTGAAGAGCAGGTAACATTTTTCTTAACTGCTGGGTTTTGAAGAAGCCCAGTAAGCGACACTCGTTCCCCCAGCTGAGTTCAGAACCAAGTAAAGAGAAACACACAAGGCAGATAGAAGCAGATGGAAAAGCCACCAGCTTTAGATCTGGCCACATGGCTTCCTAGCACTCCCCTGACTGGAACTTCTGACAAAAACAGAGTCTGCTCCACCCAACTTACCACATGAAGGAGAGCAAATGGTCACTCTTTCTGAGACAGGCAGATCTGAAGAGAAAGGAGAGAGAGGCTTAGCAGAACAAGCACAACTCTTTCTCCTCAAATCACCAATCAGATAACTCACTCCTGTTTCCTTTGGGAGAAAGGACCGGGTAGGTAGAGAAAAGCAAGCAATCTTACTGTGGAGCACATGAGACATGAAAACATAAAGCCTAGGGGAGGAAATTCTTTCCCAACCGTAACTACAGCCTCCAAATTTTCTTCTACTTTTACTCCATACATAAATATGCCTAAGAAATATTAAGTATTGTCTTTGTGTTTTTTAATTTATAGATTTTTTAAACTCTATAACTTTAATAACAAATCGAAATGCACACAATGGATTATATATTTTATACAATGGGATTCTGATACTAATATTTTGTTCTTTCTCACAAGGGAACTATGAAAGATTTCTTACTTCTGGCTAAAATAATATTAAAATTATGGTTTAGTGGTGTCCTCTTCTTGAATTTCCCAATTTTAGCTCAATAATTTCTCTGTACTTCCCTCTATTAGTTTTTTAAAATAGCTTTGTTAGATAAAATCACATACCATATAATTCATCCATTTAAAGTGTACAATTTAATGGTTTTTCATATATTCACCGATATGTATGATCATCACCACAGTCAACTTGAGAACATTTTCGTCACATTAAAAAGAAACCCTGTACCCCTTAGATATCATCCCTCTATCTCTCCACTCCACTCCTATTCCTAAGCAACTACTAATCTACTTTCTGTCTCTATAGATTTTCCTATTCTGGATGTTTCATATAAATGGATTTATATGATATGTGGTCTTTTGTGACTGGCTTCCTTCACCAAGCATAATGTTTTTAAGGTTCATCCATGTTGTAGCACAAATCAGTACTTCATTCCTTTTTATACTGAATAATATTTCATTGTATGAACATAGCACATTTTATTTATCCATTTGTCAGTTGACGGATATGTAAGTTAATTCTACCATTTGGCTATTATGAATAATACTGCTAATTCACGTCTCAAGTTCATCTCTTATAGACAATATATAGTTGGATCTTGTTTTTTAAAATCCAATCTGGGGCCGGCCTCATGGCTTAGCGGTTAAGCGTGCACACTCCGCTGCTGGCAGCCCGGGTTCGGAACCCCGGGCGTGCACCGACAGACTGCTTCTCTCGCCATGCTGAGGCCGAGTCCCACATACAGCAACTAGAAGGATGTGCAACTATGACATACAACTATCTACTGGGGCTTTGGGGAAAAATAAATAAATAAATAAAATTATTTAAAAAAATAAAATAAAATCCAGTCTGATGATCTCTGCCTTTTGATTTGATTATTTAATTCATTCATATTTAGTGTTATTATTGATATAGTTGGATTTACATCTGCCATTTTACTTTTGGTTTTCTACATGTCTCGTGTCTTTTTTGTTCTTTTATTTCTCCTTCACTGCTTTCTCTTGTATTAAGTGAATATTTTCTAATGAAGCATTTAAATTTATTTAATGATATTTTTCGCTACATATATATAATTAGTGGTTGCTCTAGGGCTTACCATATACATCTTAACTTATAGAATCAGCTTTAGCTTTATAACTGCTTGATTCTAGTGAGAAATAGAAACGTATATCCCCTATATAACCCTATTCTCTTTCTCCCCCTTTTGTGGTATTATTGTCACATCTATTAATGTTATATGTTACATCAATTAATATTACAAACCCAATAATACATTGTTAAGTCCAATACAGCTTTGTTCCCATTTCTCTCCTTTGTGTTGTTATTGGCAAACATATTATATTTTTATATGTTATAGGTCCAATAATACATTGTATACATATTATTTTATGCAATTCCTTTTTAAATCAGTTAAGAGAAGAAAGGAGAATAATATGCCTTTATCTTATTTTTCATAATTACATAATTACCTTTATTGGTGTGATTTGTTTTTTGTGTGTGGATTGAAATTACCATCTAGAGTCATTTGCTTTCAGCCTGAAGAACTTCCTTTAGTATTTCTTGTAAGGCAAGTCTACTAGCAACAAATTCTCTCGGTTTTGTTTATCTGGGAATATCTTTAACTTTCGTCTTTGAAAGATAGCTTGGTTGGTTATAGGATTCTTGGTTGACAGTTTTTCTTTGAGCATTTTGAATATGTTACACCACTTCCTTCTGTCCTCCATTGTTTCTGCTAAGAAGTCAACTGTTAATATTATTAGGGTTCCCTTTTATGTGGGGTGCCAATTTTCACTTGCTGCTTTCAAGGTTTTTTCCTTGCCTTTGACATTTAGCACTTGTACTACAATGTGTTTGTTCGTAGATATCTTTACATTCATCCAACTTGGTATTCATTGAGCTTTCAGGATGTGTAGTTAGTGTTTTTTCAATAAATTTGGGAAGATTTCAGCCATTGTTTCTTCAAATATTTTTTCTTCTCTTTTTCATCTTTCCTCTCCTTCTGGCACTCCCATTATACATATGTTGGTATGTTTAGTGGTGTACCACATTTCTCAGAGGCTCTGTTCATTTTTTTATTCTTTTTTTCTCTCTGTTCTTTTTCTCTTCTGTTCTATTAACCTATCTTAAGGTTCACAAATTCTTTATTCTGCCATTTCAGATCTACTGTTAAGCTCTTCTAGTGAATTATTAAGTTTGGTTCTTATATTTTTCTACCTCAGAATTTCCATTTGGTTCATATTTATAATTTCTATCTCTTTATTAATATTCTCTATTTGATGCAACACTGTAAATACACCTTTCTTTGTTTCTTTTATCATGATTTCTTTTAGTTCGTTGAACATATTTATAATGCCTACTTTGAAGTCTTCATTAAATTTGCCTTGTCAAATTTTCTTGTATTTTTTTGCTTGCCTCATTTTTGTGTTGTAAACTAGACATTTTAGATAATATGTTGTAGCAACTCTGGATACCAATGCCCTAAACTCTTGTTGCCTGTTATTGTTATTTGCTTATTTATTTGTTTAGTGACTGGCTGCGTTACTTTAATGAAGTCTATTTCTGCCCTCACCTCCCTGTGTAATCCTAATATTTGGTTTGATAGATTTAGCCACATTAATTTTTGTTTATTCATTTTTTATTACAGTGTTACATTGTATAACACCATTATTACAAACCATGCTGCAATTAACATTCTTGAACATATTTCCTTGTAATCAATGTTAAATTCTCTTAAGATATATACCTAAGATCAGAATTTTTGGGTTTTAGAGACTATATATACAAATAACACCAAATTGCTTTTCAAAACATTTATATCAATTTTCCCTTACATCAGTAGTGGTATTACTTCTTACTTCACCACATTCTCACCATCAGTTGTTATCTTCAGACTTGCAACTCTCATGTATGTGAACTAGTAATTCATTGTGGTTTTGCCTAATTTCTAGTAAGGCTGAACATATTTTCATATGTTTATTGGCCATTTATATTTCCTCTTTTGTGCACCACATAATTCTTTATTGCTTAGTATATTATCTATACTGAAAAAAATTTCATGCACACTTGAAAAGAATGTGTATTTTGCTCTTGTTGGGGTATGTTCTGTATATGTTAGTAAGGCCAAGTTGGTTGACAGTGTTGTTCGAATCTTCTATATCCTTCTTGAATTTCTGTATTATTATTATATCAATTACTGAGAGCAGAGAATTGGAATATCATCCAACCTTGCATTTCTGAAAATTTTTGATTAGGCTTTGTTCTAGAATGTAGTTATTTGGAATAAGATTGCTTCTTTTGGGACCTGCTTTTTATCTTTATTAGGTCAGGTGTAGGACAGCCTTAATCTATATCTCATTTAACCCCACTTCTGAGGTAAAACTCTTCTGAGGACTTAACGGATATTTTGTGTATCAGGAGTCTTTTTACTCTGATGGGTGGGAACACAAACTATTCCTAACCCTGTACGTGGTTGAGGATGATTCTACTTCTTTCTGGCCATTCTTTGCATTAGTTGGATAATCCCTTCACTGTAGCAAATCCATAATCTGCCAAAGACTCAAGGGGATCTCTCTGTAATTCCCTGGAACTCTCCCTTTCTGTGTAACTCCTCTTTCTCTGGTATTTTACCCTACAATTACTAACCACCTTGTCCTGCCCATACTCCAAACTTTGTCTCCTCAATTCTTTAAGACCACTGGGCTCTCTTTGGGTTTCCACTCCTTGCATGACACCCTGGAAACACTCTACATGGTGAGCTGAGACATTCATAGGACTCATCTCATTTGTTTGCCTGTTATCCAATGTCTGAGAAGCATTGTATCATATTTTTTCTATTTGTCTTGCTTGTTAAGATGAGAGGGTAAATCTGATCCCTGTTATTCCATTAGGGCCAGAAGTAGACATACCTTAAGTATCTCATTCAAAAATATATATGGAAAAATAAGAATTAGCAGTCATCTGGGGAGAGCAATGCAGAGGACATTGATTTTAAAAGAATCCTCCAGTACTAACTAACCCTGTACATGAATTACTTTGATTAAAAATTAAGACATACGTAATTTCAATAAAATATAAAAATTATTGACTCTGTATCCTGTGTTCTTGGGGCAGGCTTAATCCTCTTTGGAGACAGAAAGACCCAGAGGGCTCCTACCTTTGATTTTAACCAAGCCAACTCATGGAAGTTTTCCTGTCTGCCATCTTGTGGTCTAGGGATTTTTTTTTTTTTAAGAAATGAGGCAACATGTATCTCTGTATTCATTTTATTTATGCTGGTCTTAAAAAATACCAATGAAAGAAAAGATAGTCACATGCCACACCTGAGATATTCTCAAGCATGCATTTTGTTGTTCATGCTTCTTTACCACCCAACTGTCACCACCTCTACTCAACATCCCTTCCAAACTTTAATCTGGTTGCTCTCTTGCGGTGGTATTAGTCAAGCCATATGCTGTTGCATCACTAGATGCTGTGCTCCTCTGTGTGAACAGGGCTCTGTGTCCAGTGCAATTAAGGTTTATAGCTGAAGAGTTCATTTGGATCCTGCTCCACTTGGTCCCTTTCCAGCTATGTTCTTGGCTTACTTCTCTTTAGTGGTTGAGAAATTACAGGGACCATAACATTTATCCTTCCTTATCTTACCTGAATTTTCATATATCTTACTGACTAAGACATGTTCTTCTGATTTAGTACCTTTTATTGCTATTGAAATAACAAAAAATCCAAATACACCTAATCACACTATTATAACTTTCCTTTATACAAACTCTAACCAAGCATATTTTATCAAAGTATTGCAAAACAAAATAAAATTTACTCTTGTCCAATCTTATCCATCACTAAGTAGTATGACAGAGGAATAATAATCATCATCACAATATTATTATATACCACTTTATATGATTTAAATGCTTTCTATGGGACTGTCTCTGTGTAAATAATTCATAGACATCTCACAAGAGCCCTGTAATGTAGGTACTATTATTAGCTTATAGAAGAGAAAACTGAAACTTAGAAATATTAAATACCTTCCAAAAGTCACAAATCAAGTCAGAGGTGCAGCAAGGAGGTATAAGTTCCTATGGAATCATACAGACAGGAAAACCTACTCTGCCTGTTAGGAATAAAAGTTTTGGAAAAAAGTCCTAAAAGAGGTGATACCTGAATTGAGTCCTGAAGAATGAATAAAGGTTGGGAAAGTTAATAATGTGAATAGATAATGTGTACCCAAAAAAGGGGACCAACAAGAGCCAACACGTGGAGGGTGAGGGAGTATGGCACCTTAGGGAAGCCCCAAAGAGATCAATATGACAAAAATATAGACTGCATTGATTAAGGGGTGAAGTTTTATTGGAACACCGCCATACCTATTTCTTCTGTATTGTCTGTGGCTGCGTTAGCACTACAAAGGCAGAGCTGAGTAACTGCAACAAAGTTCATTTGGCCCACAAAGCTGAAAGTATTCGCTATCTGATCCTTTATAGAAAAAGTTTGCCAACCCCTGTTTTAGAGTCAATTAAATTTTAGAGCAATTACAAGTAAGGAAAATAATTATTTTTACCCTCAGTTATTTCACTTCCAGCACTCTTTATTTCTTTGTGCAGATCCACATTTTTGTTGAGTGTCATATTCCTGCTTCCTGAAGATCTTTTAAGGTTGCTTGTGGAGCAGGTCTACTACAAGATCACTGCTTTCGACTCGGTGATGAGCTGGGTTCCTAAAATGGGTAGAGTCTCCCCTAAATGGCATGACTCGGGCTGACTCTAGTTGGCTTCTGTTCTTGTAACATAGCCCTTCAGAGTTTTATCATGCTTGTTTTTTTAAGTTTTATTAAAAAAATATTTAAGCCTGCGGGAAAATTGTAAGAATAGTGCAATGTGGGCCAGCCCTGTTGGCCTAGTGGTTAAGTTCAGTGTGCTCCACTTCAGTGGCCCAGCTTCAGCTCCTGGGCATGGACCTATACCACTCATCAGTGGCAAGATTGGCTACAGATGTTAGCTTGGGGCAGATCTTCAGCAAAAGAAAAGAATAGTACACTGTACACTCACCTAAAGCAACCATTGTTAATGTTATTTTGCCACCTCTCTACACACACACACGCATACATACACACACTGTACATCAGCTGAAACATTTGAGAGTGTCATATATCATGACCTTTCACTCCAAAATACTTCAGGTATGTTTCCTGAGAAAAAGAACATTTTCTTACATGAAACATGGCACAACTATGAAGTTCAGAAAATTAAACATTAATACAAAACTATTTCACCTATTGTCTCAATACTGTCCTTTATAGCATATTTTTTTCTGATCAAGCAGAATCAAGCATGGATTTGCTTTCATTTGTCTGTAATCTTTGTTCATCTGGAAGCTGCTCGGTCTTTCTTTGTGTAGCATAAGTGCCTGACATTAAGCTTTTCGATTTTAATGTAAGTGTCCCACAGTAAGCTTTTCACTGCCAAGGCATCCACTTCAAAGATATTCATCTCGAATAAACATCTTGCTAGCAGGGTGACACAGAGACCAGCAAAATGACTAGATAAGGAACCAGGCTGCCTCCACCCATGATGTTCCTTTCTTAGAAAGTCCTAGGTAATCTGATAACTGACCCCTTGAGTGACCCCACTTTTCCTTTCTCATGCTCTAATTCCCACTCTCATGCTTTAAATTCACAAATAAAGAGTGAACCTGCAAAACTCTAGGCATGCCACCCTCAGAGCCAAATGAAGGCAGAGCCCCAGGTCCATGCTCCCTCCCTCCCTCTCTACCCACAGCTTCACTTTGTGGCCCTCAGGCATGCCTGTACCCTGCAGGACCTGAGAGTAATAAATCTTATTCCTCAAAAAATTCCCTGATGGTTTTGCTGAGGTGCATCCTGCAATCATAATAAGAACCACAAGGGCCAGTCCAGCCACAACATTGGCGCTGGTGGGGCGGGGAGGGGAGAATATCTGTGGGGCTTGCTACAAGGAAATACAGGCTTGATTAAGTGCCTTAGGCATTCCTAGCCACGAACGTTGCTATCAATGGGCTGGGACCCACATAACACTTTGTCTTTTACAAAATGGCTTTTTAAAAGAATATATGCCAGATATTTTGTAGAAACTTCCTCAGTGTGGATTGTCTGCTAATTTTTCATGATTCAATTCAGATTATGACTATTTTGGAATATTGTGTAAGTGATGCTGTGTCCTTAGCATTTCACTTCAGGAGGCACACAATACTCATTTGCCCTGTTGCTGGTGATGTTAACTTTAGTCACTTTGTTAAAATGGGGTCTGTCATATACACTCTACTCCTCAAATATATTTGTCCAATGAGTTTATCTCAGCAGTGACAGTGTGCCAGAGGCCTGGCTTCTCAACTTTTTGCTATACTCAGAATAGGTTAGTAAAAAGTGGCTGTAGATCCTCAGTGTCAATACACCATACTCTCTAGGGCTTTTGTTTCTTGCCTTTTTAGTTTTCAGGTCTTTGTTTCCTAAGTAGCATGAGACTGCAATGGATTTCACTTCGAATTTCAAAAATTTTCAGTTTACATTTGAGCTTCTTACACAGTCTTAAAATATAACAAATGTTTTTTTGTGGAAAATGGTTATGTATCTGTGGACCTCAAGCCGTCAATTTTGTCTCTCTATCCGCAAGTAACTGCTAAAGGCTACATTGGTTTCTCCTTCTTTTAGCCGTTGTTCTCTGTCTGGGCCAAACCACAAACTTCAGCTCACACCAAGAATTGGCAAATTCTTCCATGTGAAAAAACAGCTGCTATTTATCTACTCACCTCTGAATGTTTTTCCTCTCTATGCAATTTAGGCCATTTAGCCCTCATAGCTTCCATAGCTCTATGATACCTTTTCAAAAGTATTTTTTATAATTTATCTTTTTTTTCTACTTGTGAACTGTGAGTTTGTAGACTTGACATAACCTTTTACACGCTACTCAGAACTCCAAGAACATTCAATTCACATTCGCATCTTGTCACTCCAGTATCTGCATCTCTTGTTTCTATTGGCTGTTTTTCCTCTTTGTTTTTTGCATGTAGTCTGTCTTCATATCTGCCTGGTAATTTTTTGACTACATGACAGACATTTTAAATGAAAAATTGTAGAGATAATTTGAAGTTCTGGATGATGTTATCTTCCTCAAGATAAGATTCATTTTGTTTTCAGCAAACAGGCTGAACACAAGTCACCTTAATCCAATTAGAAAGCAAACCTATTCTAAATTGGGCCTCCTTATTTAGGAGGGTTGGCCTAGCTCTGTTTCTCTCTTACTCTTAGAGTGTAGCCCACTAGGAGTCTCATCTGAAAGCCTAGATTATATGTCAGAGCTTTCTCTTTGGAAAGTTTTGATGTTTAATTTTTGTTTCCACACTCTGAAAGGACTGTTAGAAACGTTGCTCGGTATCTTGGCCTCTGCAGTTTGCAAACTGACAAATGTCAAGTGGAAAAGTTGGCTTTTCTCTCTTTACAACCCTTTTTTCTAGTATCTTCTGAGATCTCTATGCCTAGCTCTCCAGCGTCTCAAAACAGATTGCGTGTGTGTGTGACTCTTGCATTTATAGTTATTCTCAAAGCAAGATTATTCTGCAACAAGCTACACTGCCATTTCTGATAGTATAAAAATCCTTGCTTTTGTTTGTTTGTCTGATATACATTGTACACTTGTATACATTTTATACATTTCTTCCAGGTTTTAGGGGTGTCTCATGTACATAGCACAGAGTTAGGTTTTGCTTTGTGACCCAATCTGAAAATGTCTTTCTTTTAATTAATCTTTGTCTTTTCTTTTGAACCGTTTATACTTATTAACATGAACATACATCTGGCCTTAGTTCTAACTATATTTTATATTGTGTCTTCTGTTTTTATAGCTTTTAAAAAGTCTTTCAGTATGTAGTCTTTTTACTTTGCTTGGTGTGTATATTTGTAGTTATTAAAATACTTAATTTTTTTACATTTTTCTTATAGAGATTATTTTTATAACTTTATATCTTACTTTCAGCCCTGTACATTAAAACTGTGCCCATTATACCTATATCAAAATCAATATAACATTATCTTATTACTTTTTCTTACCCTCCCCTCATTTCATCATCCAAATTTAGTCAATAATATTATCTTTCTTAGTTTTTACTTTTATATTGTTAAATCAAGTTATACTTCTGTTACTTGATTTATTTCCATTTGAAATGAAGTATTTGATCCCCAATGGTTACATGACGTAAGCCACAACCTTTCTCTAAGCTCCACTTCTCAATTGTGAGGCTTATGTGTAAATTGTGAAGACATGTCATAATTACATTTGCATCTGTCACCCTAATATCTACAGTTAATATATGTCCAGAATTTAGAACGATGCCTAGTACAAAGGAAGTACTATACAAACGTTTTGCTATGTAGTTTAGTTGTAGTTCAACATTTAACTATGTATAATCCTCACACAGCCCTGTTGCTGTAGTATCTTTATTCATTGCTTTCTAGGCTGAACTTCACCCTTTCATAGTTTTCTCAAAAAATCTTAAAGGAATTTTTGAATGTAAATAAATGTATAGTTTTTTACTACTTGAAGGAGAGTTTGGCTGGATATGAAATGCTTAAGTACCATTTTCTTTTATTGAATTTCTTAAATGTTATTCAACTGAATGGCATTGAATGTTGCTGTGGGGGATATCTGGGCCAGTCTGATGCTCTCCCTACATAGATGATTTTTATTTCTTTTACTGCTGCATAAAGGATTATTTATTTACTTTTCAAATCCAATAATGTCTTAGTATTGACCATTCTGGGTCATTTATTTCACATGCATAGTGCATTTTTAATATTGATGCTAAAGTATTCCTTTATATCTTAAAAAAATTACCTTGAATTATAACTGTAATCATGGATTCTCTCCCTAAATTTTAGTTTTCTTTATTAAGGGCTCCAATTACAAATGGGCTGGATCTCTTTGCCTTCTATGTTTATTATGTTTTCTCTAATCCTTTTTATTTTCCTTTCATTTATGTAGCCCCATCTCACTGCTTCCTTGTAATACATAAATAAAATTAAAAATCCCTGTTAAGATAGAAAATGTTCTATAATGTTTTAAATTTTAAACTTTGAAGTCACTGTATTTGCAAACTGATATATAGGTTGTCCTTGCTCAAGTCTTGATGGATTAAACTCTGTGCAACCTGAGGAACATCAGGAAAACACTACATTTGATAAATATAAACGTGACATTTCATTTCAGTTAAATTATGATATGTGAATGCAAGAAGTAAAATCCTAAGTCTATTAATTCATCATTTCCAACTTATGTAGTAATTTTCAGTCTATTTATAGACCTCCAGATATGTGAATCTAAGAGGAACCACCTATTGCAACTTTCTCATTTCATAGGAAAAAATTCTTGATATTTAAAGAGATTAGATGACTTTTTCAAGATTCTAGCAAAGAAAAATCTAAGTTTTCATGGTTGTCTAATATTGAGCATAAAAACACAACACCTGATGTTGTTTCAACATCCCTATTATGATTTTTATTTTTCCTCTGGTCTTTTAATTAGCTAAAGTTGGTTATGTAGATAAAGGGATGAGTTGTTCAAACCATATCATCTATTATCTTGGAACTTTAAAAGCCCACTCCAGGTATTCATTTTCAATTTCTGCTTTGAATAGACTATGAGCCAAAGGAAAGGGAGATACTGACAGGTTTGATCATTAACATGGGCATTAACTTCACTTAGAAAAAGATATTCTGCAACAGCTTGCTTCAAGTGCCAACACAAATATTTAAGAGAAACTCTTCAGCAGAGAGTTGAAACTTACTGCCACAAAGCTCCCCCCTTATCTGTAAAAGAAAAATAATAATAACTATCCTTGGCATTATTAATGCCATATACAAAGCAACTTGTTCAGTGCATGGCACACGATAAACCTATAATATATAATCATTATTGTAAACTTACGGATTCAGAAACCAAGTCTCAGAGATGACAAGTAAATTTCTTAAGGTCAACTAGAAGGAGGCAAACTAAGATTCAAACCTAGCTCTGTTCACTCTACTCCTCTTTGAAAATTTTCTTTATATTGACCTAGAATTTTCCTCAACACATTTATCCCAGCTATATCTTTCAAAATAACAAAAAATAATTATAATCTCTCTTCAGCATAACAGGTTAAAATATTTGAAGGTGCACTGCAATAGTCTTTCCTTCTGTAAGTTAAATATTCTCTCTAGTAGTTCATCTTTCATATGACATGTGGCTGACTTTAAAGTCCATGCATAAATCTGATCATTTTTTCTGGACATGTTCCCATTTGTCCATGTCCCCTTCTAAAACATTACATCTAGAAATTATCAAAACACTCCAGTTGTGTTGTCAGTGCTGAGCACAAAGTAGACCATTTAGAGGTCTAACTATTAACTGGGAATAATGAGGAATTGCTGTATCTTGGCTGAACTCAAGGACCAGAAGAGGAAAAAACTTAGAAAAAATATCTTCTTTCAGTTGGGTCATAATATTCTGCTTCTGACAGAAAGTGGTCCAAAATAACCACCACTCTTACTGAATTCTGAATATATAAATATGCTGGTTATTCTGCAAGAAGGCACCAATGCCGAACGCAGGAAGTTCATGGGACAGTCACTGTAGACAGCTGTTTCTCTTGAATTTACAAACAAACCTGTTACTTCTACCAGGGACAGGGGAATATCTGATGTATGCCTCCTATATTTTCAGCACAAGCTATACCATTTAATCCCAACCACAGCCCTAAGAGTTATGGATTATTGCGCCCATTTTATGCATGCTGAACTGAGGGATGGTAAAGTATGTTGGTATTCATTTGTTTACCGTCACAATAGAGATTAGAGACTAGCCAAAGTCATGCAGCTAGTAAAGTGCAGGGCCCAGATCTCACCTTAAGTGTAGGGGACTGTCCAAGAGCCCATGTGTTTTCCTACATGTCAGAAGGCCTCACACGATGTGGTAGACAGTCTCTAAGATGCCCCCCAATAATTCTCTTCCTCCTGATATTTGTGCCCTTGTATAATTTCGTCCTCTTGTGTGTAGGCTGGACCTAGTGATGCTCTTGAAATAAATAGCAAATGGTAAAAGTGATGTAATGTACTTCCAAAATTAGGTAACAAAAAGACAGTGTCTTCTCTCTGGGGTATTCCCTCTCTTGCTCTTTCATTCACTCACTCTGAGGAAAGCTGGCTGCCCTATTGTGAGCTGCCTTGTGGAAAGGACCAGGTGGCAAGGAGCTGATGTCTCAACCAAGAGCCAGCAAGGACTTGAGGCCAGCCAACCACCATGTGAGCAAGTTTGAAAGCAGATTCTCCCTCAAGGGAGCCTTGAAATGACTGTAGTCCCAGCCAACACTTTGATTGTAGCCTATAAAAGAGCCTGAGCCCGAGATACCCAACTAAGCCATGTCCTGATTCCTGACTCATTGGAATTTTGAGATAATAAGTGTCTGTGGTTTTAAGCTATTAAATTTTAGGGTAGTTTGCTACACAGCAATGGGTAACTAATACATCATACTAAAGCACAGAATCTGTGGGTAACTAATACAACATACTAAAGCAGAGAATCTGCGGGAAAGAGCAGAATTGCATGAAATCACCTGGGCTAGTGTCTTTCACCCCCCAGGCATCGAGTGTGCTCTAAACATTGTCCCAACTTTATGCTCATTCCACAGCTGCACTAACCACATTCCTGATGGAGTTGATACGCACTATATTCGGTATATGTATTGAGTTGTGCTGGTTCCAAAACTTTATTCTTAAACATGGTAAAAAGGGTAAACTTCTCATACTTTCCCTTGTTGCCATGGTTTACAAACATGGCTATTAAAATGGAAATGTGTCATCTTAATAACTATGGATTTTTTGATGCCTGTTTTATAGGAGAAAAAAACTGAGACTGGATTGCAAGTTTTTTGAAGGCTGTTATTGTGACTTTTATTCACCAATGTATTTCTAGACCAGTACATAAGGTAGGCATGAATGAGTACTTAAATAGAACACTATCTTACCGGCAACTTAATTGTGCTTAGGATTAAAAGGAATAAACATGAACCCACAGTCCAGTTGTGTCTTTTCTGTTTTCCTTTCCTCTAGGAAACAATGCTGGAAGAAATTGACACGTTCAGTTTGGCCCAAAGACACTTGTCATAAGCGTTCATGTGCCCTTGCCTCCACCACAGCACAGGTCTCCTCCCAACTTTCATATACTAATACACAGTCCTCACATAGTGCTTACACCTCTTCTGATGGACAATAAACCACAAAAGAGTAAATTAACAATATGCTAAATTTAGAATTTAATTAAAACAGCTACAGAGGTAAATATTTTGAGCAGGCAAATGTGTGTGTTACTTGAAATTTCATTTAAAAAGCTATTCATTGTAATGTATGAGATAAGATGTTAACAGATTATGAATGACTGTTAAAGATGCATAAAAACTGAGAAAATTTTTACCAAGAATAACTTCCTCTTAAGGAATGTAAAGCTGACATAATTCCAATATACCAACAAAATTTAGAAAAGTTATTTTTATTTTTGAAGAACAAGGATTATAAACAAACGTGTTCTCCATTTAAACTAACAGTTCAAGCCTTTTCTTGCTGAGGCATGAACTGCTATTTGTCCCCCAATATCCATCTTCTCTTTATTCCATAGAATCTCAATTTTTTACTGAGCTCATGGTTATTTGGAGAAATAGCTGTATTTCTCAGCCTTTCTTGCAACTAGGTGTGACCTTCAGTTCTGGCAAATGGGTTATAAGGAAAGAGTCTGAACAATTACTAGGGAGTGTGTATAGAAGAAGGTGTTCCCACCTTCATCTCTTTCTCCTCCCTTCTGATTGAGAAAAAGGATAGAGTTCCTAGAACCATCTTGGAACATGAGGTAAACTTCCTGGTTCTTAGGGCTCTATGTTACTGTTTTGGTAGAACCCCGGAAATATAAGTAAAATATCCTTCATTGCCACCACATCCAATCCTAATAGCTCTCCATTGAACTTCAATGGTGAACTGTTCCCATGGGAATGCTGCCTCTGGTTCTCTGGTTCCATCAAAATGGGTTTCCTAGAAGCCTCAAAGATAGTGAGTAACCAAAGTCCCCACTTACTGGGTGGGTCTGAATTAATAGATACTCTTTTCAAATTATCTGGGCACATGATTTCCATATTCTAATCAAAGATTTCAATATGATAGCCTGGGAAAAACTCTCTAATATGTGAACACAAAAAAGAAACTTTAAAAATATATAATTGAGGGCTTCTTTGGGTAATAACATTTGAACTAAAGTCTAGTCAAACTCTTCAGCACAAAGATGAAAGTTTTCTTTTTTAGTGGTGTTCATCTTGGCAAAGATGAGCATGATTTTCCTGGGGCTTTTTTAGTCCTTTAAACAGTAATAGTTTATGACATAGTATAAATATAGAGATAACTAAATAAAGTTTCAGTCTAATTGCTGGAAGTTTCTCCCAAAATTTTGAAGCGTTCTTAGAAAAATCCACATTATGTTTTCCTTTTTCAATATCTAAAGATTAAATATATGTTGATGGTTCTGTTTGTTAAGCTTGAAATTGTCTTTAATATCCTTTCTGTAAATCTCGTTTTATACTTCACTTCCATTTGCATAAAATTGGACCTGGTTTTGTTCTTATTTTTTTTCTTATTTTTTCGTGTTTCTGGAAATTATATAACAGCCCCATCCCAGGCAGCAAATCCATCCGTCCTCTGGTAGAGACTATGGCACCGCATATGGGACTACTGAGCTAGTCTCTGTGTCTCCTGATATTATTCATCATGGAGTTTTGTGCCAGTTTTAGTCTCCTAGGCCTTTTCAGTTTACATTCCTCATTCAACGAGATGCCAAAAAACCAGCAAGAAAGCATTTATTAAGTTGGACAGTGAGACATTACAGAAATGAAGGCGCTGGATAGATGAGTATTTGTCTTTTCTAGGCCCCAGCAGCAAGGCTTGTTCAGATGTTGGCAATTGCTTGGTTTGGTGTTCACATTACTTTCTTCCTCCTTCAGAATGCTGCAATCCCCAGAGAACTGAAGAAAGGACTGTGAATGCGTTGTATACATGTAACCATTTCTGGGAACATGTAAGTAGAGACAAAGTCATGCATTTCTTAAATAAAATCATGACACAAATATATGGAAGGAAGAAAAGAAAGTGCATTCTTGAATGTTTAGTAAATCAAAACGCAAAGTTTACTAAGATGTTTTGGGCTAAATTCCCCACCACAAGTTGAAAACTGTATGAAAAATACTTCACATGGCTTCTGTAGAGAGGATAGAAGCAGAGTGGTGGTGTTAACGTTTTGTGGTTTTGGTGGGCTTCCATGACTCAGCTTCAACTGATCCTCATCTGACTGAGAAGCCAGAAGTCCCTTCTCATTGATCCAGTCAGTTCCAGGCTTCTGACACTGTCAGTAACTTCTTACTGGTTAGCATTGGAAATAAAGTCATACTTTTTTAAATTAGAAAATTCAAATCTGTGTATCTTCAGCGTCACTTCCACCCACAGATATACTGAGGCTCCTGCATGTGGAAAGCAAAAGCTTCCTGGACTTGGAGAAGATCTTTGACATCATTTCTGCTTTTCCAGTCCAAGCACACTGGCTGCACGGAAAACTAAGGTTAAGCAGCTCTGACAAGGAAATATATGGAGACAGGTGAAGAATGCTGCTTTTTTATCCTGATTCTTGTGTATCTCCAGGGGCCGCTAGGGAGGGATGTTTGATTTTTAAAAATGCTTCAGTTGGTGATTTTGAGATTTCTTTGCTACGCTTACACTAGATCTCATTTCTGTACTCAGGTAATTTGCAGACCTTGTATACTTTGGCCTCAGGAAATTTGAGGGAAAATTTTTTAACTGGTACTGGCAGAAATTTCTGGCACAAGAGTTTTCTAGTAGCAAAGTGAAGTATTTCCCAGGAACTCATAGCTAGATTGAAAGCTGACAGAAGACAAGGGCTGAATCTAATATAATCTTGTGTTACCTGAAATGCTTAGTATGTGCCTGGATGTGTTAGTTACTCGTGGAATATGAGTCATATATAAGGAAATTTATTGATATTAGATTATAACCAGAGTTCTTGACAGGGTAAAGAAAGGCATCTTGTGTGGCTTATTACTTGAGAATTCCTACTCAGAATAGATTGTTGATTCATTCATTTATTCATTCAACAAAAATGTATTGACTTCCTCTGATGTAAAAACAAAATAAAACAAAACAAAATGTGTATTAATTTAGGGAAGGGCAGTTTAAAGAAGATAAGACATAGCCTCACTCCACAGAGTTTTTAATTCAGTTAAAAGGTGATTATTTGGGAAAAATAGCAATTATACAAATACCATACAGGCCTCGAGATGTGTCAAAAATTCTACTGGGAAAGATAAATGACAGAATAGTCACAAATTCCCTACATCTAAATATAAGTGCATACCAACAGCAGGTTATAAAATATTAGTATTTGAAATAAAATTTCCAATTGTAGCTGATTAGTTCTGCTTTTGACCTGATTTAGATGACATGATTTTATGTGGAGCATTAGGGGTCAATTTTGACTTATATACAAATGTACCATCACAAAAACCTAAAGAGAGAAAGAAAATAATAAATAACAGATATACACAACTACAATATGAGCTAAGGAGTCCTCCCAGAAGACAGACTTGATGTGGCACCAGTTTTCAATTGCTGAGTATCTTCATTGGTTCAAGACTGGTGAGCCTCACTGCTCATCTTTCCCCAAGCTTGTTAGTGAAGACCACACGTGCAAACGTACAACCTTGGAAAGCTGGAGGGCAAATCCAAGGAAAGCTAGCACATTCCTTTTTTGAGGTTATGGAACCCCAAGTTTAAGGATTTTTAGGTCAAGTAGAGAATGAATATTTTCGGCCCTAATTGTGGGGGAAGAAGAGATTAATTATTAAAAAAGAACAATTGATCCCTCCTCTTTTCTCCCTCTTTCTTTTAGTGGCCTTTATCTTCAGTAACAGTGCAGTTTTTATAGGTAAGTTAGAAAATCAATGAATGGGAAGGCAAAATATGACATTTATGCATATAGGTTCAGGTAAAATAAAAGATTGAAGTGGAGAGGTATGTCGGCATAGAAGGCCCTCTTCCTGCACACAAATCCTTAATTCAGTGCAAGAACTGATCAGCAACAGTGAAGATTCCCAGAAGAAATCACTTTCATTCCCACCATTCCCAATCCCTTTTCACCTCTCTATGAAAATACCCCAGTCTACATTCCAAGATACAAAATGTTAGTACATTCATCAAAAATCCCCTCTTGCTTCATGCCCTCAGACTGAGGATGGGAAAATGAGCTCAGGGAAATGCTTATGAAATTCTTTGGAATGCAGCTAAATATAGGAAAACATGAATTACACAGACCCATGTAAGTAGTAATTCACTGAAAAAAAAATGGTGTCTGAAACCACAAAGCATTTGATGATTCTTAAATTTGGCAGCCGAATCATGAGATCCTAGGCCCTGATCTTATTTGGAGAATCACTATTACTGAGATGAGGGTTAAAAGTCACTAGTTCCCTCAAGTTACCATGCAAGATTTTTCCTAAACTTAATGTGGTTTAATTAAATATCTCATTTGCAGAACCTTGAATTAATGTCGGTCACATAGCAAGAAGATAGATAACAATACCAGTAGTGGTGAGAAAAAGGAAAGTTATTGAAGGATACGTGCTCTGCCGGGTATAAGATCTTCTCTCTTCTCCTTCCTATTTCCTTTCTACTGTCCGTTGTGACATAAAGTAGCATAATTGTGTGTGTGTGTGTATAACAAGGAAAACAAGTTCTCCTCTGTATTTTCACATTCAGATAAAAGTCTGCCTTCAGGTTGGATTTTATCTATATTTCGTATATATAAAAACTGCTAATTTTGTTTCTTCAGAGAATTAAAACATTCATAAAGGCAGCTGCTAAATCAGTCCTGTTAGATTATATGCACTCCCACACCTTGCCTAGAACACAGTAGTGTGGCCATACGGTCACTAATTATATGGTATATAAAGGATCAAGGAGAGAAGCAGTCCATTTTCAATCAGGTAGTGAGAGACAGAGTAAGATGTAGATGCTGTAGAAGATGCTATAGAAGAAGAGTAGACAGGCTGATAAGCCTGAAGAGGTGTTTGTTAGACCACAATAAAGGAAGAGAGACATGGGAAAATAGCAGGCAGACAGTAAGGTGAAAACAGAGAGGAGCTGGGAACATTATTTGTAATAAGGGAAGGGGCTGTCATTGAGTATTTAGGATTTGTATTGACATAAAAGAGGGATTGAGACTTCTAGCTCCAGAATGGATAAAATAAAGACCTAGAAGTGGAAAAAGATTAATGACTGTAAAAGAAACTTTATGCTGGATAGCAGGGAAAAGGAAGGCGGATTAATGAAGAAGACATCAGATAATGGGTGATTGTGAAAGCCAGGCTGAGCAGATTCAGTTGAATATTATAAGAAATGGGAAATCATTGAAATAGCACATAGGGGGTTAAAAAAAAATATGGACTTTATAGATATACAGACTTTATCAACTTCCAGTTCTGATATTTACTAGTTTGATTTTGGGCAATTTATCTAATCTTTCTGATGCTCAGTTTTTTCATCTGTAAATAACATAATATCTATAGTATATTGCTGTAAGGATTAAATATGCTTACTTATGCAAAGCATTTGGCTTATTTTAATAGGTGCACAAATGATTATTAGTTCATCCTTCCTTTCCTCCTACCTTTAGAAGAGAGTTTTGGAAAGTAGAATATTAGGACAATTATTTAGTCAGTAGGAATGTTAGAGACTGAATTTAGTAGAAGTAATCAGTAGATAAAAATATAGAAAAGGTAAATATTTTAATATGCCCAATGGTTAATGGACATTATTAATAATTTAGCATTTTCTCCAAGACAGAACTTGATTTTAACAGCACAAAATAGTTCCTGTTCATGTCAACCTTAACAGATGCTTCATTTATATGAATGGTGCTATCTGATTGGTATCTTTGTCCTTTTAGAAAACATAATGACAGTATTTGGTTTTACAAATCTTTTTGAGTGCTATAAATTATCCTTTCCAAGAACGATTCCTGAATTCTTTTGAGCCTTAAACAAATCTAGCAAAGAGAACTATTTCTGCTTTTAGTACAAAACATTTCACCACTAAAAGAGTGACCTACTTTTAATAAATACCAAAGTTATTGTTGGCTCTAAATTCTCTCTATGCAACTGAATGCATATTCATGTGTATGCAAGTTCTGAAACCTAATATAGACTTGCAAAATGGTCCAAATCCTCTAGCAACTTCTTTCGTCTGTACAAATGGTATCAGTAGAACACAAAATACATTCCAAAACTTTTACATTGTCTTTGTTATAGCATAACTTTCTATTGTTATACTTTTATTTAGCTAGAAGTAAAAATAATAGCAGAATTTAATTAATAGGAAATTGGCCGGGCTATCTATATTATGGGTAAGAAAGCTGTTCTCAACAGCTCCTATATTTTAGAAATCTCAGAGTACCATGGAAAAGAAAATAAACTGGCAGGTTAATTTTACTAAATTAATATATTTCCTGGCACCTACTCAAGTGAATTTATATTGAATATTATTGAAAGAAAAGTCTTGATTTTCATTTTAACTTTCAGTGGTAGAATTAGGTTGATCTGTCTCTTATTTTAAAAGAATTGTTTGCACATTGAAGTAGAAATATTAAATCTGCCATTGATGTCTTTTCCATACCCCTTGTTGGAGTTTCCTTGTTGGAATCCAACCTTCCACTAAGTGGATATTGAAATATCTTTATTCTAGACTTAAAGTTCAGTTCCTTGATTAAACCTGCAGTGTGACATGACACAAGCTGAAATAACCATATTCTTCCTCCTGGGAATGTAAAAGTAGTACACAGAAACCACACTAAGTTGGTGGTGTGGTGGTATCAGGCATGGAATGTTATGGAGGGCTGGGGCAGATTTCAGGGCAGCCATAAAGGACCATGTGAATGCAGTAAAATCAGTTCTGTGAACAGAGAGTTGTGAGATAGATGGCCACATAGATGAAAAGTCATGTGGCCTTAGAAGGAAAGAAATCAAGAGATTAGCTTCCTTGGTTCTTAAACAACATAAATCTCTCATTACAGAATCATTTCTGGCTCCAGCTCAACTTCCTTTCATTTTGATTCCATGATGTTCTTTTGGTTTTCTACAATAAAACTCATTTACCAAGTGTAGCTTGAGATATTCTTTTTTACTTATTGTCATGTGATACCCAACCAACGTAAAGGCAGTGAGTGCCTTATAGATCTTCTATTTTTAATATGCTACAGTATGCTGCGAAATAAAGACTACATGGGGCAAAATTTTCTAATTTGCAAAGGGTCAAAATTTCATATAAAGTCCTAAGCGTTGCTTTTCATCAGTTCTCTTTCTCTGACTCATCTCCTCACTAGCCCCCTCCCTCCTACACACAGACACACACACACTTATAGACACATACCCAGGTTCTGGGAAATTCCCAAGGCTGTGAATTTGAAACTAAGTAGTCCTGTTGTGAGAGTCATGGAAAAGTCAATGTATAGTAGGCCATTGTCATTCCCAATAAGATGAACACGGGGGCCTTGGGAGAAACTGCAGGGTTCATCCATCAATTTATTCCTCTCTTGGCAGCACAAGAGAGTCCAATGTGCATTCAAATTCTGGGGCATCCCAGAACACTTATGACTGGGTCGGTTCCAATCTCTGGAATCTCTCTAATTCACACTCCAGTCTAGGAAATCAAGTGTGCTGTGTGAGAGAAGCAAACAGTGAGTAAACGTTGTAAATCTCATGAAAATAAAATTACAAGTCCATTTTTTTTCAGGATCTTTTCTAAAATCAGTAAACTAAAGAAAAAATTGATTGAGAGAGACTCCACAAAATAATGACCAAGGCAGACAACTCCAGCATCACATATTGTACATTATGGAGCATTCACAGATGAACGTATTCCGTATCCTTAATTATGGCTGCTCCAAAATCTTCCGAAACTTTGAAGCTCCTAGTCCTCATGTTTTATCAACAAACATGACTTAAGCTATTTGAAAAATGTGTACCTTTCACCCATTTGGAAATGAGAGCCTTGTTGTTATATTAAAATCATAGAATCATAAGAGCTCTAGTGGTTACTGAAAATTATTGCGATTGCCTTGTAATAGGAAAATTTCCAAACTTCTCCCTTAATGTGGTTGCAATTTTGAATACTTGGTGTGAGAGAGTCAGTGTGGTAAAGATACGAAATACTTAAATTTCTCTACTAGAATAAAGACCTGGAGGAAAAATCTTGAGTTGTGCAAACAATTCGTCTTGGTCGCCGCTTAGAAGGAGATTTTTACAAATGTAGAAATACTAAGAAGAGATCATTTTTCTAGTCTTTTGAATATAAAATATTGGAAGGAAATTTTGTTTGGCTGTGCCTTCAAAGAGCAAATATCAATTGTGTGTAAACAATACCAATCCAACAGAGGGAGCTAAGTGCACACAGGGATTGAGGAGATGGCACAGATTATTAGATTATAGTCGGGCAAATATTTTATTACCTAAATCCCAGCCTAGCCCATTGACCTGAACAGGAATGGACAGTTAACTCAGAAGCCCACTGACATGACTTCCTTCTTTACTAAGTCTTTATTCTTCTTCTTTTTATCCTACTATTTCTTTTGCTTCTCCTGCTTTCTTGATGCAATTTCTTCCTCTTATTTTCTTTTCTTCCTTTTTCTTCCTGCTGGGTCTGACAAGGGCTTCCATGGCTATTATTTATTGCCGTTATTAGGGCTTTGGCCAGAGTGTAATCACTCCTGTGCCCTCTAACTGTCCATGTTCCTTTCAATTCCAATTTTTGTTCCCTATTTTTACTCTATACTGCAGACCCCATGAGTGAAGGATGCAGAGGAGAAAGATATCCTAGAGTTATTGGCAACTTCAGGCTCTAAGTCAACCAAAGAACTATGTGTGAAATCTAGAATAGTGGATATTGCAAATGTATTCATATTGCTATTTCACTCAAGACAAATGACATATAAAAACTTATAAAGTACAAACTAAATGATATACAAAGTAAAAGATGTCTTGGGGATTCAGAAGACTGGAAATAAATGGCATTCTTCGATTTTCTTAAAGGAAAATAAATATACTAGCTAGGTTCTTTCAGAGTAAAAAAAAAATGCTAAAGTTCACTGTTCTACTCCAACAAATCCAAAATGATTGATAATCAGAGTAGCCTTACTTAATAATAGGCTATGGATCAGACAAAGATTCTAAAATAAACAAAAAATATATCTAATAAATACCACGCTTTTGAGCATGATGCTATGTTTCAAATTTCACCTATTTTTATCATTTCCATTTTAATAGCATTGAAATCTGGAATATGATCATCAAAGGAGAAAAGATGGCATCTATGCTCAAACACTGAGCAGTCTATATAAGAATAGTTACCTCTTTTCAGGACGTTTTTAGTAGAAGCTTACTATAAGAGTATGTATGTGCACAAGAATATAATTTTGGCATTAAGGAATGTCCTGGATAATTGTAAAGAAGACAGTTATGTAGGTTTACGTATTAACTAATATTTTATCATCATGCCTTCTTAAGGCATTCTTTGTCTCCCCCGGAGTGGGGGAGAATTTTGTCATTATCAAGAAATTGCAACATGCATAGTGAGGGAAGCACAGCTATTTTTCAAAGCATTTTATTTGCTACCCTCTGTGGATAAGAGCTGATAATGAACCATTACAAATGAAATTTAAATAGATTTTAATGGAAGTAATGGGTTCCAAGAGTGGCAAAAACCTAGAAGCAGCCTTCAAACATCAGAGACAAGTGAATATGGTTGTCATAATAATCTTCCAGGCTAGATCAGTAATCAGAAAGGTTTTAACTACAAGGATCTTTGGCAGTAGCTAATTGGTCATTGGGCCTCTAGGAATAAATATAAAGCCTTTCTTCAGTCACCAAAACGGAGAGTTATATTCTTTTACATTTTGATCCACTCTGTAAGCCCAGAATCCCTTAAATGATGGGTACACCAGATACCCTTGAAGAAAAACCCACATTGTGTGTTGTACTCTTCTCTTTTTTTCCCCAACTTTATTGAGGAGTAATTGAAAAATATAACTGTGTATATTTAAAGTGTGCAATATGATGATTTGATAACATATATGCATTGTGGAATGATTATCAAGATCAAGATAATTAACACATTCATCACCTCACATAGTTAACTCTTCTTTTGTGTGTGTGGTGAAAATGCTAAAGATTATACTTTCAGCAACTTTTGAGTATACAATACCATATTATTAAGTCACCATGCACATTAGATCCTCAGAACTTATTCTTATAACTGAATGTTTGTACCCTTTGACCTACATCTCCTCATTTCTCCCTTCTCTATTTCTATGAAATCCACTTTTTTTTAGATTCCACTTATAAATGATACAATACAGCATTTGTCTGTCTTTGTCTAGCTTATTTTACTTAGCATAATGCCTTCCAGGTTCATCCATGTTGTCACAAATGACACGATTTCCTTCTTTTTATGGCACATTTTTTTAATCCATTCATCCATTGAAGGACATTTAAACTGTTTCCACATTCTGGCTACTGTAAATAGTGCTGCAGTGGGCATGGAGTGCAGCTATCTTTTCGAGATACTGATTTCATTTCATTCAGATGTATACCCAGGCATGGGACTGCTGGATCATATGGTAGTTCCATTTAAATTTTTTAAGGAACCGCCATACTGTTTCTATAATGTCTGTACCAATTTACATTCCTACCAACAGGGTATAAGGGTTCTTTTCTCTTTTCTCCATATCCTCACCAATATCCATTATCTCTTGTCTTTTTGATAATAGCGATCCTAACAGATGAGAGGTGATATCTCATTGTTGTTTTGATTTGCATTGATGTTGAGCATCTTTTCATGCACCTATTGGCCATTTGTATGTCTTCTTTGAAAAAATATCTATTTGGGTCATTTGCCCATTCTTTAACTGGGTTATTTGCTTTTTTGCTATTGAGTTGTATAAGTTCTTTATATCTTTTGGATATTAATTCCTTATCAGATATATAGTTTGCAAATATTTTCTCCCATTCCACAGGTTGTCTTTTTAGTCTACTGATTGTTTCCATTGCTTTGCAGAAATGTTTTAGTTTCATGTAGTCCCAGTTGTCTCTTTTTGCTTTTGTTGCCTGTGCTTTTAGTGTCAAAACCAAAAAATCATTGCCAGGACCCATGTCAAGGAGCTTACCCCTTGTGTTTTCTTCTAGGAGTTTTACAGTTTTAAGTCTTACATTTAAGCCTTTAACCCATTTCGAGTTAATTTTTGTGAGTGGTGTAAGGTAGGGATCCAGTTTGATTCCTTTGCACGTGGATATCCAGTTTTCCCAACACCATTTATTGAAGAAACTGTTCTTTCCCCATTTGTGTTCTTGGCACTCTTATCAAAAATTAGCTGACTGTATATGTGTGGGTTTATTTCTGGGATCTCTATTCTGTTTCATTGATCTGTGTGCCTGTTTTTACGCCAGTACCATGCTGTTTTGATTACCACAACTTTGTAATATAGTTTGAAATGAGGAAGTGTGATGCCTCTGGCTTTGTTCTTTCTTAAGTTTGCTCTGGCTATTTGGGGGTCTTTTGTGGTTCCATACAAATTATAGGACAGTTTTTTCTATTTCTATGAAAAATGCCATTGGAATTTTGATACGGATTGCATTGACTCCATAGATCACTTTAAGTAGTATGAACATTTTTCACAAGTAATATTGTGAAACTATTGTGAATTAATATTCTTCCAATTCAAGAACGTAGGTTGTCTTTCCATTTATTTGTGTACATTCTTCTTTATCTCTTTGGCTGGATTTCTCCTATGTGCCACACAGATTCTTTCTGTTTCTCCTCATTGGGACTCCCCTCTCTACCTTCTGTACCTAAATGCTACCCATCTTTAAAAGTACAACTTAAATTCTATCTCTTCCATGAACCCTCCAATTACTCCAACTCACAATGTCTATGCTTCTCAGAAACTCTTTTCCCACTCATAGTTTCTAGAGTTATCCCACACCTCTCAAATTTGGCCATGTAGATACCCAACTGATAATCTAGAGGTTTTGGAAATCATAAGGGTGTACTTTCATGGAAATTATTTTTTCTCTAAGACTTTGAAGGCACAAAAACAATACAAAAGATTCTTGGACATATTTTAGACTGTAACCATCACATGAAGTTTAAAGACAATCCTGGGGTTTCAAGGACATTTCATTTTACTTAATGGCCACTTCTGGTCACATTCCACAAGGATATCTATTCTGTTTTCCTCTGGCATTTGTAAAGGTTCAATAAACATTTGTTGAATGCTGGGATTCTTTTACTCTCCTGTTCTTGTCTGCAGGAACTCCTTTTCCCATTCATTTTTCAACAGCACTGTGGAACCCTAGAATCTCTACAGGATTGTAGAATGCTAACATGAGAGTGGCAAAAATAACTTTATATTGTGTTATAGGAGAAAAGGTAAAGAAGTACCTTCTATTGAACCCTCATTAAAAGTCAGACCAAGTTAGGTGCTTTATATTATGTTTAAGCATATGAAAATATCATATTTGTAGGTCAAAAAATGGTAAATTATCAGCAATTTTATGTGGTTCAACTCGTTAGTTTTCTTTCTCTTTTCATAATGCCTGAAGTCTGACAGAAATTTTAATAGAAGAAAACTAGTTGTGTCAAGTCTATGAATCCATCTCATGAACCCTCAATTTCTTTCTCTTTGCCCTCTCCCTATCTCTCTATTTTATTTCAGAATTTTGACTTTTCCAGTTTCATCAATCAACCATCAGTCCAGAATTAATCGTGGGGTTTCATTTTCTGTTCTAATATAGTAATACGCCATCTATGATGATGGGGCTCAAATTTCTGACATCTGCTGGCTCAATACATTGGTTCACCCTTAGTTTAGTTTCAATGGCACCACAGTTGTTTTCTAACCAAATCAAATTTTTATACCCAGTTCTCTAGGATAACACCAGGAATATTACCCTTTGTATACAATTAATACTAAACAATTTTAATTAATATGATTCACGTACTGAGGCAAGGCAAAGAATCATAGTGTGACTCAGCATGGATCCCTTTACCATAATTTATTAGACTGCTTTTATACATATTTAATTTTAAAATACAGGATAGTTTCTCCATTCTTTTCATAAAACATGAAAAAAAATAGCTTAAATTTGCAGACAGGTATTTTTGCAAGGCATTTAATACTTTTAAGTCCAAGTGAAATATTTTTCTAGAGTGTTTTTTCAGTATTTACACTACATTTGAGTAAGTCTTTCTCAGATAAGGTCTATATTTCTTTTCTAATACTACACTCACAGATTTTCAAATTAAACAATATCATGACACACCAAATCATTATGATACTACTATTATTTTCAGACTTTTTATCGAAGCAATTACAGATTTATTAAAATTATCATGGATTAAAAATTCATATTTTGCAAGCTTCTTAAAAAACTTAGCAAAAGAAATCATAAGCTTAAAACTAACCTTAAAGAAATTAGGGAGTGCAGCCAGCGTGGTGGTGTAGCAGTTAAGTTCTCACGCTTTGCTTCGGCAGCCTGAGGTTCACAGATTCAGATCCCAGGCACAGACATATGCACTGCTCATCAAGCCATGCTGTGTGGCATCCCATATATAAAGCACAGGAAGGTTTTCACAGATGTTAGCTCAGCGACAATCTTCCAGAAGCAAAAAAAAAAAAAGAAATTAGGGAGTAAATTTAGGATGTTTGAGTTTGGATCAGAGTTCCAGGAGGCTCCCCAAATTCTGTTGTCTATTTATTCTATAGTATCCTAATATATTTAACTAAGAAAAAAAGGTAGATTATTTTGTACATAATATACTATTAAATATAAATTATTATTATTTATATTAAAGGATATACATAAGGAGATATATATAAAATGATATGATAAAATAATTCATATAAATATTATTTAAAGAAGCAGTATATAACCAAATTTTGGGTGTCAAAATTTACCCAGAGAAATTTTTTCCTCAAATTTATTTTGGCACTCCCATAAAAATCTGAAGTTAGTATAATTAATATAACATCTACCACATGCATGATTTATAAGAAAAGTCATTTTTGCATGACTGTTTGGAAAATCATTTGCTGAATTTTAGAAACTGTGTGCATTTTACACATTTAGAAATCTAACTAATTTTGTGAGCATAACCAATCCTAATTTCCAGTCTTTTAAAGAATTGCATAAGTCTAAAACAATGTCTGTTTTATCTTGAGAAAATATGGAGGCTTATCATAACTGACAATTGACCAGGAAGAAACTAGATTCCCATTTACTTTCCAAAAACCCACCATGACTTTTCAATGGTCTTAAATGACCAATAGATCTAGGAATTTGCTTGTGAAAAAATAAGTCAGTTTAACATGATGAGGAAAATTTTTGCTTTGGAAGTGTTGACAGTAGAAGGAGACTGATGTTAAAACTTTACTGAGCCTAATTCTGAGAAAGCATGGTCAGGGGATGATGATTGAGAAGACTCAGTGTGTAATACGAGGAAGAGAAATGTCTTATTTTTTGATAAGTAAAAGCTAAAGTTTCAGCTTCTTTAAATAAATAAATTAACTGCTAGGCAAGAACATAAAATGAACACTAATTTAATAATCAATAATCTCAGAATACTAAACATAGTTTTATTTTGTTTTAAATTTTATTTTAGAGTGCTCTGTAGCACGTGTCATAGAATCTTCACAACACATTTAGAATCTTTATAAGAATTGGAATTGATTTTCTAGAGTAGTTAATTGTCCACATATAAAAGAGAATACAAAGAAAGAGAATAGATATCATTCCAACTTTTAATAGATTTCACATAATGAAATCCAGCTCCGGATAAGACCACATGCACATTCATATCTGAGAATGTTGTGAGAAGCAATGTTACAAAATTTGCTATTATTCATCAATATTTATTTATTTTTCTATGTATTATCTCATTTAATTGAAGTAGAGTGATGGCTTCTATTACAGGGTCTACACAACAGTACCTTCAACTGCATTTCAATTTTATGAGCTATTAATTTCTGTTTATTCTAAAGTGATTTATTAGAGACACATTATGTATCCATTTCTATTTGGCTTAAAAGTTTTCTTCAAAACTTTATCCACATGTAGGAATAAACAATAATCTACTAAGAGATTAAATTTTAAAAAAGAAGAGGTGACAGTGGACAAAGTCAAAAATAACAGTTTTTTCCTTCTTTTTTTAAGATAAAACTAATTAGTTAATTTAACAATTTCCTGTTATTTCTCTTATTTTTACTCCTTCTTTTCTTCTAACGGTCTTTATTCATTAACTGTCTTTCTTAGTAACAAGTCTTTGCTTTATAACAATTTTCAAGTTTGCTACAAACTCTGCTTTAATTTCCTAGTAATCTGAGAAGACAACCACAGTTGCAATTTTGAGGCAGACAGTGATGCCTGATACTGGCAGTTTCCCTGAAAAGAAAAAGGAATAGAACTACTCCCACAAATTTACCACAAATAGTAAGCCTGTGGCAAATTCAAAAATTTGCATACAAGTACCATTAAGTTGAACACAAGCATCATTATCCCTAACAATAGCTGTTTTAAACCGCTAAAATAAGAAAATTCAGCCAAGTCCAGCTGTATAACATTTTATAAAGTATTTTAATAAGAAGCCTTTAATGGAAATCAATATTTAAGCCCAGTGTTTCTCAAACTGGGGTTTCTGGATTCCTCAGGAAAATGCAAATACATTCTCAGGGCCCATGAGTTCTCAAGTTTGATAGCCACTAATTTAAATCAGTTAATGAACACATGATATTTACAAGATTTCTTAAAATTACATTATTTTAGAGATAATTCATATTTAATCTTCTACAATACCAACAACATATTTAGCCAGTATTTATTTAAATGTTAGAATTTAAGTGATAAAACTGTATGTTTAGCATTTTGAGGGACTGCTTAAAGTTGTGCTTTTAACTTGTGAGTAATTTCTACCAAAGTGGAGAAACTAAGTAAAACTAGGTAATTTAGCCACTCTTTATCTTAAAAAAATTGATCTCAAGTAAAAATTTCCTAGATAAAGACTAAATCCACAGAGACAGAAAATGTCTCACCAAGGAGAATGTGAGAGGTAATGTCACCAAGATGGCAGAATACAAAGTCCCAGCCCACATAGCCCACAGAAACAATGACTTAACAATGATATATGGACCAAAATAACTTTATAAGAGGTACAGATTTCAGTTAAGAAGTTGCAGCTCCCCAGATGAGTACAAAACTAAGAACAGCTGTATTGAAATGGGTAAGAAGAGCAATTTAACTTTACTTATGTCAGCCCCTCCCACAAACCAGCACATCTCAGCATTAAGAAAGTTTAATTTGGCCCACAATTTCTCCCTCTGGGGAAAGAGAGAGTGGAGCATGCATTCAACATCCCAGGCGTTTCAGTCAACTGGCTAGGGACTGGTTTCTGTCTCGCTGCACATAGATCACTAACAGAACTGGTATAGTCCAGACATTTGGGTGCAACTAAGAACAAACAAAAGAAAAGGACAGCTTACTGCTGCCATCAAAGCTCTGTGAGATTGCAAGAAGACCTACAACCATAAGACTTCTCCCCCAGGAGTGAGGGAGACAAGTGAAGTGTATACATCCATAGAAAAGGTTTGAGAGGTTCCCACAATCTCTAGCCAGGATGAGTGGTGAAGGTGTTTCTCTGTTAAAGCCAGCCCTTAAAGATAGGCAGAGGTGGCTGTTTCTTCTTATGTGCAGACACCAATACAAAGCTACAAACAAAATGAAGAATCTGGGAAATATGATAGAACCAAAGGAGCTAAATAAATCTCCAGTAATTGACCCTAAAGAAATGGAAATCTATGAATAGCCCGACAAAGAATACAAAATATTTGCTTAAAGAAGCTCAGTGACACACAAGAGAATACAGATAGACAAATAATGAAACCAGGAAATGGTATATGAACAAAATGGGAATATTAACAAAGAAATAGAAAACATAAAAAAGAACCAAAAAGATATTCTGAAGCTAAAGAATACAATAACTGAACTGAATAAATCACTAGCTTCAACAGTAGACTGGATTAAGCAGAAGAAAAAAATCAGTTACCTCAAAGACAGTTCATTTGAAATTATCCAGGAAGAAAATCAAAGGAAAAAGAATAAAAAAGAGTGAAGAAAGCCTATAAGATTTATGGGACACCATCAAGGAAATCAATGCACTCATTATGGGAGTCCCAGAAGGAGAAGAGAGAAAGAGACAGAAAGATTATTTAAAGAATTGAAGGCTGAAAATTTCTCAAATATGAGGAGGGAAATGGACAACTAGATTCATGAATCCTAAAGAATCACAAATAGGATGAACCCAAAGAAATCAACACTGGAACACATTATAATCAAACTGTCAAAATCAAAGACAAAGAAGAAAATTTGAAAACAAGAGAAAAGTGACATCATATTACAAGGGAACCTGATAAGACTACCAGTGTATTTTAAAGCAGAAACTTTGCAGAAGGAAATGGGATGATATATTTGAAGTGCTGAAAGACAAAAAACTGCCAACCAAAAACATTATACTCAACACAACTGTGCTTCAAAAATGAAAGAGAGATAAGGACTTTCCCAGACAAACAAAAGCTAAGGGAGTTCATCACCACTAAGACTGCCTTACAAGAAATGCTAAAGATGGTTTTCCAACTTGAAATGAAAGGACACTAATGAACAACTTGAAAGACAATGAAAGTATAAAACTCACATTTAAAGTAAATACATAGACAAAAAAGAATATTGTAACCCTGTAATGGTAGTACGTAAATCAATTTAATTTTAGTATAAAAGTTAAAAACAAAATATTAATAATAACTATAACTATGAATATTTATTAATGAATACACAACATAAAAGATGTAAATTGTGACATTAATACCATAAAGTGTTGGGGGGGAGTGTGTGTAAAAGTGCAGAATTTTTGTATGCATTTGAATTTGTTGTTATCTGCTTAAAATAGACTGTTATAACTATAACATGTTTTATGTAAGTCTCACGATAACTGCAAAGACAGTACCTATAGAAGATACACAAAATAAAAAGGGAAAGGAATCAAAGCATGTCACTACAAAAAAATCAATGAAACAAACAAACAAAAAGATAGCAAGAGAATAAAAGGGGAATGAAAGAACTAGAAGACAGAAAAAAATTAACACAGTGGCAAAATAAGTGCTCCCCTATCAATAATTACTTTAAACACAAATAGATAAACTCCCCAATCAAAAGACAGAGTGGCTGCTTGGATAAAAGAACAAGACTCAATATACGGTGTCTACAAGAGACTCATTTTATATTTAAGGACACACAGGCTAAAAGTGAAGGGATGAAAAAGATATTTCATGCAAATGATAACTAAGAGAGAGCAGGGATGGCTATACTTACATCAGAGAAAATAGACTGTATTGTCAAAAACTGTGACTAGAGACAATGAAGAATATTATATAATGGTAAAATGATCAATTCATCAAGAAGATATAGCAATTATAAATACACATGCACCCAGCATCACAGTGCCTAAAATAAAAAGCAAACCTTGACTGAGCTGAAGGGGAAAATAGACAGCAATACAATAACAGTAGGAGACTTCAATGCTTCACTTTTGACAATGGGTATAACATGCAGACAGAAAATTAATAATGAAAGAGATGACTTGAACAATGTTATAGATCAAACATATCAAAAGGACATAAATAGAACATTCCATCCCATAGCAACAGAATAAACATTCTTCTCAAGCACACATGGAACTTATTCCAGAAAAGATCATGTCTTAACACAAAAGTCCTAACAAATTTAAGCAGATTGAAATATACCAAGTATCTTTTCCAAGCGCAATGGAATAAAACTAGAAATAATAAAAGGAAAATTGGAAAATTTACAAATATGCAAAAATTAACACATTCCTTAAAAGTCAATATATTTTACATTTCCATTCTAGAAAGAGAGGCTTGAGAGTAGAGGAAGGCAATATTCAAAGAGTTAATGACAGAATTTTTCAGAATTGAAGAATAACATAATTTCTCAGATTAAAAAATTAAACGTGGGCCTGCCCGGTGGCACAAGCAGTTAAGTGCTTGAGCTCCACTGTGGCGGCCCGGGGTTCACCGGTTCAGATCCCGGACGCACACCGACGCACTGCATGGCAAGATGTTAGTCCAGGGCCAGTCTTCCTCAGCAAGAAAAGAAGAGGATTGGCAGATGTTAGCACAGGGCTGATCTCCTCACAAAAAACAAAAAAAAAAAATTAAATGAGTCTCCAACATTATAAATAAAAGTAAACCCAAACTATATCATTTTAAGCTAAATTATACTGCAGTAACAAATTATTCAAAAATCTTAGTATCTTACAACAACAAAGGTATATTTCTTGCTCATGTTATATGTCCATCATAGGTCTACTGTGCCTCAGGTTCGTGCACTCCAAAATCCAAATAGATGGGCATCTCTTCTCTGGGACATTGTTGTTGTCACTGAAGGAAAAGAGAATAGTGTGAAATGATGTAACGTCTCTTAAAGCTTCCACTTGGCTATGAGTCATGTCACTTCTGCTCCCATTTCATTGGTTGAAACAAGTCACATGGCTAATATTGATATCAATGGACAGGGTCATATAATCTTCCCACATTAATATAAGTTACTGTATTCTCATCTAGATGGTATTAGTTAGTTCCAGTTTGGAAAAAAGAAACAACTCTAAGTATTTCAAAGAGAAGTGTACAATATAGAGAATTGTTTACAATGTGTTAGAAGGGCTAGAGAAGCTAAAGAGAAAGTAATGTTATCTAGGTGTTGCTGTTTCTGTTGTTGTTGGAAGCACCAGAACAACCATATCGAAGGAACCCAAAAGCTCATACTCCTGTGGACACTGAAACATTTGGGGGCCCATATTCTCACTGTTGTTGCTGCCGTATCCATGCTACAATCATTTTCTGCCACTCTTATCATTAAAAATTAACTTTTAAGGTCACCAGACAGCAGAATCTTCCTTTATTGGAAACAGAAGCCTGAGCTGCTGAGGTTGCCTGAGTGCTGCTGCTGCCACTGCCAGGACCAGAAGCAGAAGAGGGAAAATTAAAGACAAGGAGGATATTATAAAAGTAATCAGAGAGAAAAGACACACAAAAGAACAGTTAGCTGAGAGCAGATTGCTGAGAACCACCATGGAAGCCAGAGAAAATGCAACATCTTTAAAGTGCTGAGAAAATATAAATGTTAACTTAGAATTCTACATAAAGCTAAATTCATTCAAATGTGAAGCTTAAATACATTTGTTATCAGGAAAACAAAGATTAAAATAGATTAAATTTTGCAGACCTCACTGAAAGAACCATTATAGGATAAATTTTAGTAAGAAGAAAGCAAAACTAGAAGGAAGATTATGAAAAGAAATTTGTAAAAACATTGGCAAATCTAAACATGATTGACTATAAATGCAACAGTAACTGTCACTATGGATGGGTTAAAAACAAGCTGGAGTTAAAATATAAGACCATGCATTTGGAAGATGGGAAAGAATGATGAGGATGACTGAGGCTAAAGCATCCTGCTTATTGTTTAGTTTATATAGAAGGGTGGAGATATCAATTATTTTTAACCATTTTTCAAGCCAATTGTTTTCTAAAAATTTAAGAATAACAACTGAAGAATCAAAAGTAAGTGGACAGTTTCAAAATCAATAGGAGGAGAAAAGTGAGTGGGATTACTGTCTAATAGAAATTAGGAAAGAAAGAAAAAGATATCAATTTAGTTGTGTTTTGCTCCATTTATAACCCATGTTCAGTGGCTTAAAATAGATTATTTTTCTCACATAACAAGAAGACAAAAGGTCAAGGCAGCTGTAAGTCCTGTTCTAAGACTAATAATGTCTCTGTTATTCTTTTGGTTACAAGATAGCTGCTACAGCTACAGCCAGCACATCCGCATCCCAGTAGGACAAAAGAGAAAGGAAAGGTACAACACTGTGCCAGGAGAACCAAAAGTTTTCACAGAAGTTTTCACTCTACATATCTTTGGCCAAACTACGTCACATGCCTATGCTATCTTCAGAAATCCTTCCAGAGAAGTCATCTTAATGTATTTTAAGTGTTTTTCCTTTTTTTAATGTTTAATACTGAAAAGCAAAAAGCCCAGGCAATGATAGAAGGGCTTAGAAGGGGAAACTGTAGGGCAATCTCACTTATAAACAGAGCTATGTCACAATGACAGTAGAAATAAATCAAACTCTATCAGTAATCACAATAAATATAAATGGATTAAACTCAGCAATTACAAGAGATTCTCAGATTGCTTGAAATTTTTAAAAATATCCAGCTAAATGTCCCTTAACATAATTAAGTAACAGAACAACAAAAAGACCAAAAGGGAAAGCATGTAAACAAGGCAAACACTAACTGGTGTAGCTCCATTAATATCAAATACAAAAGACTTCAAGGCAAAAATAATCATGAGATAAAGAGAGTTATTGCATATTTACAAAAGTAACCAATAAAATTAATAATAGAGTTCCTATAAACTTTCAAAATTATCCCAAAGTAAAGAAAACTAAGTTTGCCAAAATTACAAGGAACAATTGAAAAATTCTACAATGACAGTGGAAAAATTTAACACACATCTCTCAGAAGATGATATATAAAACACAAAACATTAGTAAAAAAAAATGCAAAATATTTAAATAAGCAAAAAACAATGTTGGCAAAAGTATTAAGTTCCCCAAGGCTTAGTGTCTTCATCTGGGCAGTGAAGACAGTAATGGCACCTCTTTCAGAAGAGTTTTGTGAGGCTTAAAAGAATTGAGATGCAAATTTCTTAGCGCAATGTCTAGATACCAGACAGGCTCAGTAGATGAAACTAGCAGCAGCTGCAGGTGGATGGTGAATTCCACCAGTAGAACTAGCAGAAGTGCAGTCGTAGTAGTAACAGCGATAGTGACACAAACCATTCTCATATTTTTTCCAGATTATCATAAAAATAATGAAAACTAAGAGATGGTAAAATTATTAAATTTCATCAGCCTATATAATTCTATTTGTATTAAATAGATAAGGATTAAAATGCTTATCAGTATTGAGTTTGTATGTGAAAATTTGTCTTTCTAACCTTTCCTTAAATATCCTTTTTTTTTTTTTTTTGTGAGGAGATCAGCCCTATGCTAACATCTGCCAATCCTCCCCCTATTTTGCTGAGGAAGACTGGCCCTGGGCTAACATCCATGCCCACCTTCCTCTACTTTATATGGGACACCGCCACGGCATGGCTGGCCAAGCAGTGCGTTGGTGCGTGCCCAGAATCCGAACCGGCAAACCCCAGGCCACCGCAGCGGAGCGTGCGCACTTAACTGCTTGCGCCACCAGGCCGGCCCCGTTAAATATCTTTTTATGAATAAAATTACATATAATAATCTTTTGTCAATATTAACATGGTAACTATAGATCTTTAAAGGAATTAAAAATATTTCCACGTTTCTCTAACTTTCCACTAAATATTAAAAATGTTTCTTCATGGATTGAAAACTCGTGGAAATTTCATATTCTGATTTAATAGCCACTATCATATTCCTTGAGGACTCTAGCACAACTCACAAGTTTTCTTTCCACCGCGCAATACCTGTTACTTACTGTCCTTGGCAAATTCAGCATTCATGGAGAGGATCCATTTAACAAAATCATCTCTTGCTCATTTGAATTCCATTGTTTTTCTTCCCCCGTCCTAGCCACTCATTAACCCATGCCTAGTCTCACACCATTTTACTTACCCTAAGGAACTTCTTCATTTTTTTTTTTTCATCTTGACCTCATAATATCTCTCCATACCCATTCTTCTTTCAATTCTCAAGAGAAGATCTGGCAATTTCTCCCTCTCACCAGGAAGAAAACGAGTCTTAGTATTACTTAGAATTATGTAACTTGATCTTAGTGATTACTGTCCCCAGTGTAACTGGAAATGGAAGTTCTCAGTTCCTGAAGTTGAGATGTATTATTTGCCCTTAAGCAAGTCACTTCACATTGGTTCCTGCCAGTCTTCTACACAAATGCCTACACTTGGGTCTTCTCACCGTCCCTACACACCTCTCTGTGTCTTTCCACATCTTCCTTTTTAGTGGAATAACAACCTGCCTCCTGTTCTATATAATCTTATTTATCTCTCCTATGTTTTCTTACCATTTTAGCCCTCAACATTTTCCTCTTTCTGAACTACAGTATATATTGACTGTAGCTCACTTTTGCTATCAATCACACACTGTCTTGTAATATGTCTAAGTTCATTAGCTTTTTGAGGGCATGTATGATGCTATTTACTTCTCCTACTGGGCCTAAACCAGAGCTTTATACATGGTGAGTAGAATAAAATGTACAGAAATGTTGGAAATAATTTCCTTCCAACTTGTGATTAACTTTATGCAATCAAATAAGATGAACTGATTATAAGTACAATTGTAACTTCATTTCTTTGGATGTAAACACAATGTGGTGTTTTTCGATCTTTTCTCTACTTATTGTGTGCTTGTTTTTTTACATCCTATTCCTAAGATGTAAAAAAGGAAATATGTCGTCATCATTGAGCACTTCCATCACTCTTTCCTACTGTCATTTCTTTTACTTCCTCTTAGACATTATCAGCGTTTTTTTTTGTTTTTTGTGAGGAAGATTAGCCCTGAGCTAACATCTGATGCCAATCCTCCTCTTTTTGCTGAGAAAGATTGGCCCTGGGCTAACATCTGTGCCCATCTTCCTCTACTTTATATGGGACACCGCCACAGCACAGCTTGACAAGCGGTGCATTGGTGTGCTCCCAGGATCCGAACCCGCAAACCCCAGGCCAGCAAAGCAGAGCACCCGCACTTAACCGCTATGCCACCGGGCCAGCCCCTTACCAGCATTTTTTGACAATGTGTTTTATTGTTTTTAGCTTTTCATTACTGTTTGGTGCTCTTCTTTGTTCAATATTTTTTGATTCTTCTATGACATACAAAGCTGTAGGGATATTTATAAATGTTATAAGTCCATTATAACTATTATTTTTGAAAACACAAGTCAGAAGTAATATTTTGTGATGAGTATAAAAAGTAAATTCTTCTCTTGAAAATAGAAGAGATTAAGCTGTTTTTCTCTGATGTGTGCTGTTTGCAATTAACAAATGAAGTTCTCCCTCTTAGTCTCAAAAGTTAAACTAAACTACTTAAGTGACAAAGATCTGTATAAATTAGATAGTGTGTCAAGTACAAAAGAAACCAATTGAGTCATAGCATATCTAAGTAGTGTAAGAGTGAGTGTGGTCACAGAATATCTAAGTAATTATATGTTTTAATATTTTGTTTTATTTTAACTTTAAACATATTTTTGTTCATTGTGGAAAAAAACTAAAAGTCAAAACAAACTACTGAGAACTTCAGTGAATTTAAAATTCACTCATGAATTATGAGTGCAGTGAAAATCCAGCAATAGGAAGGCCACCTTTCCCAGTCACCTTTTGAATTTGTGTGTTGGGGATCTCTTTGCTTTAGAGCTTTATGAGTCATCTATGAGCAAAGACCAGTAGGTATAAAATCTGAGCTGTAGGACTCTCTTGGGGTCAGTTAGAACAGCTTGTGGTAGGCTCCTTTTAGGGTTTAGAAACTCATAAATAAAAATATAAATAATATAATTGAAATTAAGAACTCCTTTTATGTATTAAACAGAAGATAGACATAGCCCAAGAGAGGATTCTTGAACCAGTAGATAGAGCTGAAAAAATATCAGACTAAAAATCTTCTGCACAGTGAAGAAAACCAAAAACAAAATGAAAAAGCAACCTACTGAATGGGAGAAGATATTTGCAAATCATATATCTGATAAGGGGTTAATATCCAAATTTTATAAAGAACTCATATAACTCAACAACAAAAAGCCAAACAACCTAACTAAAAAATGGACAGAGGACCTGAATATACATTTTTCCAAAGAAGACATACAAATGGCCAACAGGCATATGAAAAGATATTCAACATCACTAATTATCAGGAAACTGCAAATCAAAACTACAATGAGATATCACCTTGCAGCTGTTAGAATGGCCTATTATCAAAAAGACAAGAAATAACAAGTGTTGGTGGAGAAAAGAGAACCCTCGTATCCTGTTGGTGGGAATGTAAATTGGTGCAGCCACTATGGAAAACAGTATGGAGATTCCTGAAGAAATTAAAGATAAAACTACCAAATAATCCAGCTATTCCACTTCTGGGTGTTTACCCAAAGAATACGAAAATGCTAATTTGGAAAGATATATGCATTCCTATGTTCACTGCAGCACTATTTACAATAGCCAAGAAATGGAGACAACCTAAGTGATCATTAATTGATGAATGAATAAAGAAGTCATGGTATAGGTAGTAGGTAGATAGATAGATAGATAGACAGACAGACAGATAGATAGATAAACAAACAGACATAATGGAATACTATGCAGTCATGGAAAGGGAAATCTTGCCATTTGTGACAAAATGGATGGACCTTGAGGGTATTATGCTAAGTGAAATAAGTCAGATGGGGAAAGACAAATACTGTATGATTTCATTTATATGTGGAATCTAAAAAACAAAACAAATGAGCAAACAAAAAAATTAGAAAACCAAACTCATAGATATAGAGAACAGATTGGTGGTTATCAGAGGGGTAGGGGGCTTGCGGGGGTGGGCAAAAAGGGTGATGGGGTTCAACTGTATGTTCATGAATGGTAACTAGACTTATAGTGGTGATATTTGTAGTGTATACAAATATCAAACTACAATGTTGTACACCTGAAACTTATATGATGTTATAAACCAATTTTACCTAAAAAAAAGAAAGAAAATATTAGAAATGCAGTTTAGAGAAACAGATGTAGAAATACAATAGGGAGATGAAGAGATATGGGATTAGAAAGAGAAGATCCAACATACATCCAATTAGAATTCATAATGAATCCACAAATTCAAGAAAACTGATGAATGTCAAACAGGACAAATTAGGAGACAAAGATTGTCAATCTCAATTTTAAAAAATCCACCTGTGTTCTGTGGGCAAGAGACGTTTCTAAACTAGGAATCCAATAACATAAAAAGAAAAACAATAAAGGGAGAAATATCAAGCAAATAACTAACCAAATAAAGCTAATATTGCTATGTTAATATTTTTTGAAAGACTTGAAATGAAGAACCATTACTAGAACTAAAGAGGGTCAACGCATAATGATGAAGCTTTCAATTAAAAATTGAAGAATTTTTAACAATTCTACACTTTTATTTACTTAATAATATAGTCTTTTTTGTTGTTGTTGTTGAGGAAGATTAGCCCTGGGCTAACATCTGTTACCAATCCTCCTCTTTTTTTTTTTTTTGCTGGGAATATTGGCCCTGGGCTAACATCTGTGTCCATCTTCCTCTACTTTATATGGGACGCTGCCACAGCATGGTTTTGATAAGTGGTGTGCAGGTCTGCACCCAGGATCCGAACCTGCAAACCCTGGGCCGTCGAAGCAGAGTGTGCGAACTTAACCGCTACACCACCCAGCTGGCCCCAGTAATATAGTCTTAAAATAGATAAAACTAATTTTTTCAGAATAAGGAAAATATACAAATTTGCTATATCATATTGAAGATTTTAACATATGTTTTTCAGCAAATGACTGAAAAAAACAGAAAAAAATCGATAAACAGGAGATTTGAATAACATGATTAGTAAACCTGATCTATTCTAAATATGTTTAAAACACTACCCCAACCACTATAGAATTCATGATCTTTTGAAGATATATGAATCCATTTTTAAAACTTGAGCATAAAATAGGCGACATATCAACTATCAACTACTTTCAAAAGATAGGTATAATATATACTGTATTACACAGAATATTACATACATAATATATGTAATATTTATATTACTATATTTATAATATAATATATGCTACTATAATATATACTACATTGTACAAGTAAGTTAGCAAATAACAACAAAAAGATCACTATAAAATCCTAAGTTTGGAAAATGAGGAAAACATTTAAATAAGAAAAATTTATACAGTTTCATGGAAATTAGAAAATATTTGGAGCTAAATAATATTTTATGTAATAAATAAAATATTAAAAACTACAAATGAAAATATCTGGGTGCAGCTAAAGCAGTGCCTAGGACAAATGTATAGCCTTGTTGCTGTTAGAAAAGGATGCAGGCTGAAAATTAAGCATTCAAATAAAGAAGTTTAAAATAGAAATAAAATTAAAATTGGTAGAAGGAAGAAAATAATAAACATAAGAGCAGAAATTAATAAAATATAAAAATAAAACCATAAAGTGGCTGGCCCAGTGACATAGTGGTTAGGCTCGCGCACTCCGCCTCAGCAGCCCAGGGTCGCAGGTTCAGATCCCAGGCACGAACCTACACACCACTTATCAAGCCATGCTGTGGCAGGTGTCCCATATATAAAGGAGAAGAAGATGGGCACTGATGTTAGCCCAGGGCCAATCTTCCTCTGCAAAAAAAAAAAAAAAAAAGGAGGATTGGCAATGGATGTTAGCTCAGGGCTAATCTTCTTCACCATAAAAATAAATAAATAAAACCATAAATTTTTTCATAGTAAAACTCTGGGAAAACTGATCAAGGAAAATAAAAAGAAGGTGCATGACGACACACACGCACACAATATCGGAGGTAAAATATAAGAAATAATAACTACATTAAGAAACAGTTAATACAATACTATAAACAGTTTATGGCAATAAATTTGAAATCTTGGATAAAAGGGTCAGGTTCCTAGAAAAATATAATTTATCAAATTTACTCAAATGGAAATACAAAACACAAACTGTTGCTAACCATTAATGTAAGTGACTCTAGAAATTCTTCCTCTAGCACTTCTTTCCCACAAAATCTTCTGATAGATCTCAAGAGCTAAGAATATTTTCCACACAGAGACTGTGTGACATGGAATTATAAATATTTTGCACCAAAATACATATGAGAATTATTTTAAAAGGCAAAAAATTGGAAACAACCTAAATGCTCAACAACAAGTACATAAATAAGTTCTGGACTGTTTTCCTCAACAGAATATTAAGTAGCCTCTTAAATAGTTCTAATATTTTCTTTCCTGCTTACATTGCATTTTCTGGTAACCCTCAAATTCTAACGAAAATTTTATTACCTGTGAATTGCCTGGTATTCGTTCTTATTTGGGAAATTCCGCACGTGTTCATTCTCGAGGCGTGACAGTCAAGACAGAGCTAATGCAGACTGGAAATGCTGATTATAAGGTGATAAGAGAGCAACAGATGAGCAGCAGACTAGAGTGGATAAAGCATTAAGGTGACCATCGACAGCCAGGATGGATGGGAGAACATACGAGCGTTCCTTCCATACCCTAGAAATTCTTGGAGAATGGAGCCTGCTAAAAGACTTCTGCTAATTGAATAATGTGAGATTCTGATTTGGCTCTTAATATTAGAGAAAATCTGGGAACATCTCTTTTACATATGAAAATCCACATGCAACTTGGTGCTAAATAAAAAATTAATCTAATACTAATAATAATCATGTTTTTTATTGATTGGATACCATTATGATCACATTATGTTTTTAAAGCCTGTATATGCGGAAAGACTTTATTGGAAGGAGATATATCAACACGTTAAGAATAGTTGCATTTGTGTGGTCAGATTGATATTTTTCTTCCTTCTTTTGATTTTCTTTATTCCCCAGGCTTTTAAATGAGCACATAAAGGAATACTAGTTAGAAAAATTTCAAAATGATTCAATTGCCGAAAGGGGGCAAAAAGAGAGAAAGGAGAAACTCCTACAGGGCTGACTAGGCACCCTCCCCAAAAGCACATGCTCTACTACACAGCCTTTTATCTTTGACCTAAAGAAAGAAAGAAAAACTCAGTTTCTGCTGAACCACTTCTACTTCTAACTTCATCTTAAGCATGATTCGTGCCTCTGGCTGTTTGCCTCTTGTAATGCATTTTCTGAAATAGCCACAAAAATATGTAGCACAAACGTTATTTTGCAGAACCCATCATTCATAAGATAACCATAATGAATTCCTCCGTAACGGAATCTCAAGGAACATTACATTTTCATTCTGAAGTGAAATAGAAGCCTGCATTACATCAGCCTGGCATTTTTCTGACTTGCATGTCGGTGATTGCCAACAACTTTCTTATCCTGGGCTCTGAATTCAGGACTGAGTGCAAACCACAGAGAACTACAGAGAGCCCAACTTCACTGCTCCTGGTGGCAAAAGAAGAACTTGACTCTGTTGGCAATCAATAGAACAGAGGGATGTCACATTCTTACCACTCCCGCGTCATCACCAAACAATGCTACTCTGCCTTTAGAGCATTGGCTAGAATTGTACCAATGGCAAATATTGACAGGGCTTAGCGTTTCCCACAGAAGTATCTGGCAAAGTTATGATATTGGTTATTGTTGCCTATTTAGGCCACCAAGCATTTGATTTTTCAAGCCTATGTTATTCAGTAGAGAGACACTGATCTACATGATATTTAATCAAAAACAGCAGCTACTGAAATACTGACATTAACAGCATCTCTCTTGCTCCAGTTATGTCCGTAGGTGTCTGTTGAGAACTCTAAAGCCTTTGTTCAATTGCCCCAGGGGGAAAACATTGATAAATATATATGACCTTGAATCATTACCTAGTTTTATACAAATATGCCACTTTCTCTCCATCTGGAGAATAGTTCCATAAATTTCCTTATAATCTGATATTCCATAGATATTCAGCGGGCATTATTTTAAAACAACTATCTTAAACCCTGAACAACGCCTAAAAAACCGAGAAATATCTTTAGTGTTTAAATTTGTGCAGAAAAGAATCCTTAAGCTTGAACAACTTTTTGATGGTTTAAAATCAGTTGCGTTTGAAATAAACTATCAAAGAGTTATTATAGGGAACTACATTAATGAGCAGACAAGAATAGATGTCAAACTCTCTATTTAAATGGATGCTTCAAAATTGTTTGAATGAGCTTCTTCTGACAACATTCTGTTGCTTAGCAAAATCTTTTTTTCACTGATAATGTAAAGGTAATTACTTCCCATCTATACTACAAGGATTTCAAATTTGCAACAGTTTGCTATGCACGGTCTTTCACGTTCTGTAATTCTACAATCACAAACAATGAATCACTTCCATGTGGTCTTATTTAAAAAGAGGCTGTTGTAATCACAGTTGATCATCCAAAGTTAGTCAAATAATAATTGTAATTCTCCAGCCATTTGTTTCCATGATAACTTCTAATTTCAGCGAGTCCATGCTGTACTCCCTGAATTTAGGAACTATAATTTGGTAAAATACTAAAAATCATGGTTTTAGAATTAACACTTTTCTAGCTCTTCCCATCCCCATATCTCTCATTGTGTAAACAGGAGTGAGAAAACCTTTTACTCTACTTCTGAGTACTCTGCTCTCTGAAAGTACCCGAAGTGCAAAAGCTCTAAATGCTTCATGTCTGCTTCAGAGCAGAAACATTTTAAATACAGTCTGTTTCATACCCAGGGGCTTAATACTTAGATTGCCTGGTAGTGCAATCGCCCTTCTGCTTGCAGAAAACCAAAAGGCTCAAATGGTATGAATGACACTGTAAATCTATGCAGCTATTCATTTCATACTGACTTTCAGTGTGCTTAACCTCATCAGAGAGACTGATCATCCTCAAATAATTTGTTGGCTTCTTGCACTGTTGCCTGGTAATGAATATAGAGCCCTCCTTCCAGCCATCAGCCTTCACATCACCCTTTGGGAACACTCTCTCACACACACACACAAACACACACACACATTCATATACATCCTAGATATGTTAATATGACTCAGTGTTTATTTGGGGGCCTCAATTAGCTTATTTAGATCAAATCAGACAATCACTTTGGGTCCTTTCCCTTTGGGGTCAATAACCTAACCTAACAAATCACATATTTGCTCTAGGTCTTTTTTGGTATGAAAAGAAAATGATATGGAAAAAGTTGAGTTTTTAATATCATTAATCTATAGCTAACTCAGCTTGCTGTCTTATGCAATCGTATGAGAAACAGCTGGGCCCCACTAACCAGAAAGCACTTTTATGGTTTCTCTTAAGGGCCATTAAATCAATGTGATGAGAGCACAGCTGGACTGGATCCTGAAAAATTTATCAGATCCCACACAATACATAAAGGAAGCACGCTGTGCTATTGCAGACTCGGCACCAGCTCCCTTGCTTAGACCGCAGGTGGAGTTTAACAGAAAAAGCAAACTCCCCTATTGAGCCCTTAAAAATCTGATGTTTCCCAGTATCTCTCCCCTCTGTGTGGGTGTCTTCTTAAAATACCAGTTACTCATGCAACTATTAAAAAGAATTTTCTGGCTGGATTTGTTGGCATGCCTAGGACATACAAGGACCTGTTTGGCTGTCCCAATATAGCTTTCAACACCAAGAGTCATGTTTTTTGCCTAATAAATTTTAGCACATGGTGGGTCCAAAACTACAGCCCATATGAAAATTTAGAGAGCACAGTGACTGAATAAAGGCTTCCAGTTATGGGCCAATGCACAAGTAACAACTTCTACCTTGTTAAACTGAAGCAGGGGTAGGACAACTGCTAAAAATATACATCAATTTTTTTCTTTTCTTATTTTAACTCAATTTTCTTCAATACTCTATGGAGTGAATGAAATATAAAAATCACTATTACTTAAAGGATATGGAAAGATTTTGTAATGAACCAACAAGGACATATTAGATAAGACAGTGATAGAACTTAAAAATAGAAACTAGACCTCCAAAATCTGTTGGCAATTAGGCATAATTGCCTAGGATTCTAATTCCGTGGATTAGAGAATCTGTTCTCTTAATCACTATGTCCTACTGAGAAAGATAAGGGCATTCTATAGCATGAATTTAAATCTGAGCTATGAAGTCAGACTGCCGATTTTGTAATCCTAAGAAACTTATTTAATCTTTGGAAACTCAGTTTCCTCATCTGAACAAGAAAATAATAAGAGTTTCCCTCATACGAGTATTAAAAGGAAAAAATGAAATAATGCATGTGAAGCATTTAGTTCGGTGATTGGCATACAATTAGTGCCTGTTACATCTTCTCCTTCTCTTCTCCTCCATCATCATCATCATCATCATCATCCCCATCACCAGCAATTTTCACTGTAGCACTCATCAGCCTCACGAGATTGCGAACTCCTCGACTATAAAGTGTCTTACTTATTTCTACACCACTCATAACACATTTAATGTTTAATAGATGAAAGCATTACTTAATCAAGCCCCGGATGATAAGTCGCTTGTGATACTCTGCTGGATGAAAATGTTCCTAAACTCAACGTCCAATCTCACTCTTAACATACGGCTGGAGAATTTTCCATGCCACAGAACTGACAAGTTGCTTTTAAAATCCACACTTCTCAAAATATAAATTCTTATGCTATAATAAATAGTGATTATTATATATCCTGGATGCTCATAAGAACATATTTTTTAGCAAAGGTTCAGGTAGTAAATGCTACATCATGACATGATTAAATCAACTGTTCTATGTAACATAGCCGTGCTAATGGTGTCCACTCATATCTGCACACGTTGAGGAATCTGCTCTGCGGTAATTTATAGACAAAACAGAGGTATCATATGAGATATAAAATGAGAAATAGCGCTAAAAATCAACCAGAAAAAAAAAATCAGACAAATTAGCTTAGTAAGATTATCTTCCAGAAAAGACTAATGACATTTTGCCTATTATGAGCAGTTTGGATATTTTTCCTTCTTTTTTTCTCCCTTATATTAAGATCAAAAGTACACTCCTACTTCCTTTCCTCTCATAGTTATTTTAAGCTTAGCCAGATATAACAAGGGTACCCTCAAGCAATAACAATGAACAAACTTAAATTTCAGAAGTTTACATTTTTTATTCAAGTTGAATTTTTTCAGCAACTTTCAGAAAGCTTAAGTTAAAACTACTTGCATTGAACTTTCCATGCCTTCTTTTAAAACACTTTCCTCCACCCCCAACACACAAACATATCATATGATAGCTAGAAAACTAGAGGTAAAATACATATCTTGTGACCTTATTACCTCTACAAATGAGGGTCCAGCAATCACAGCGTTCTTGCGTATAACGTGAAGACTCTTTTCATTTATAGTATAGTTTTGGATCATACAAACCCTGGTTTTAACCATCTGAGTACTAATCATTCATGTATGATTTGTGTTTATAACATAGTTTATCCTATTTAAGTTTGGCACAAAATGAAGGATAAAACCAAGGCCTGTTTCCAATTCCAATCTAGTTGGTGTCTCAGAGCACTCTGATTTGGGGTCTTCCTATGATTCTCTCATTTCATGCTGCAGCATTTTATGTGAATTCTATATTCTGTTGCCATCATAACTCCACAGGTAAGAATAGTCAAGGAAAAGAAAGGAGTAATTGAATTATAGCACAGGAATTAAAATCATTAAATGAAATCTATCTGGATTTTCTCAAATTTACCACCCTACAACAAAAAGGCTCTCTCAATACTTTGATGGAGATAATAACTAAGCGTTTGATTCAGATAAAAAATAATGTTATGAATAATCAGTATCATTTTTTCTTTTTCATTTGAAGTTAATCAACCAAGGTCCCCATCAAACCCAAGTCTGGACAATTTTATAGATTTGCTGTTATAACTGTGATTCATCTTGGCAGTTAGAACATTATTAAAAAGTAGTGGGCAGTGCCATCCATCTCCTTCTGTGGGTCTGGGGTACTCTGGGAGAAGTGCTCCTCTCACGTATTTAACGGATGTGAACTAGAGAAAGGAAAAAAGTCATGTATCTGAATCAGCAGCAGCCGACACAGCCCTAAGTTCTCACCTCCACCTCCTTTCTTGTTCAACTTGGAGAATTCTTGAGACTAATGCAGAGGAACATTAAAGGCGATAGTGAGCCCCTAAGTGGGCCCCTTCTGAAACTACATAAGCCGCCAGACCCCTTGTCTAAGCCATGAAGGTCTCACGGCGTTCCTAGTAAGCCAGTGCTACAGGAGGCTCCGCAACATGTCTATGCTCTTTCCTCACCACTTCACTAAAGCTTGGCGTTGTTTCTCCTGGGATGCTCACGATGTTCCCTCCAATGGAGTAGTGTCCAACAAGGCAGTTGTACCAACTGCTCCATATCGTCATCAATCTTCATTTGAGATCCCTAATTGAGTACCTCTGCCAGCAAGTTGGAAGATGGCCAAGACAGCTGCCGACATGCAAGACCATCCACTGACTCATAGAGGGGCTACCTCTAAGCGGATGCAGACCCGCCTCAGAGACATGGCGAAAGGAGTACAGGCTGTATTCAGTCCCCATTGTCATCCTCAGTCCAGTGCCTTTGGGCAAAGAACAAGCTCCATAAGCAATTGCAGAGGCCCTGCTGCTGCCCCGAGGTCATTTTAACCCTATTCATTAAAAAACAACGCCAAAGGGCCGGCCCGTGGCATAGCGGTTAAGTGCGCACGCTCTGCTACAGGTGGCCGGGGTTCCCATCCCGGGCACCCACGGGTGCACCGCTTGTCAGGCCACGCTGAGGTGGCATCCTACATAACAGCAGCTAGAAGCAACTATAACATACAACTATCTACTGGGCCTTTGGGGAAAAAAAGGAGGAGGATTGGCAATAGGTGTTAGCTCAGGGCTGGTCTTCCTCAGCAAAAAAAACAGAACAAGACAATGCCACAGGACTTCAGATGGGCCATGCTTTCTCAGATGAATGTTGCAATCACTATCAATCCACCATGCAGCAAAATACAGTGAATTCAGGCTGGGTTGCTAACCAGGGCATCAGAAAGAGTGCTCTCCTAAAACAACCACCCCTGCTTGCTCCCCAGTATGTGGATGTAGCTCCCACAAAGAGCAGAACGTAAGTCTGTAATGATGGAAAATAGAGGGGAAAAGCCGTAAATGAAGCACCGAAATATTGCTTCAGTAGGTATTTTGTAATATTAATCTAAGTTCAGTAATTCTACAAATGTTGAGAACTAGCTTTTGGATACAGCCACTAAGAATGGAACAAGACAGTGGCACTAAAAATTTCATATCTTAGCCTGCAGTTGCTGATGAGCTGAGAACCGTAATTACCAATAGCTCTCTTCCTTTTCTTAGTAGTGGAATCCACTCTGGAGAAGAGTTCAGAAGACTGAGCATAGATTGTCTTCTGTCTAGACAGACACAGTAGAAGACAGCAGCTACTGTGTCTCCAGAGTTCCCTGTCACTTTCTGAATATGAAATAGCTATGGGAGAGAACATAAACAAGGCATCATACTTCATGGAAGATCTCCTTCCCAAACTGCCCTGAAGCTAATCTTGGGACAAATAATGGATGTTAGAACACTGGAAGGAGGTTACATGAATACAGAAGGAGAGAAATTGATGTCAATTCTGCAAGAATTATGTCTTCTGCCACCAAGCTAGATAAAGAAATCTTTATCTACCATCCTCAAGGAGACTACATTCTAAATCTGTGATGAATCTAAGGAGTTAAGATACCAGTACTTGAATTCTTGAACAAGGTGATTGTTGACATCTGCCAGATGGCAAAGAGAGAGAAGAATAGGGACAGAGAGAGGGAGGAGAAATGCCCCACAAGTTGCTTTCATTCAATATTTTGGTCTCTGTTATATTGTTGCCGCTGCTGACAGTATATTGCTGGTCCCTTTCACAGATGCTGTAAATAAACAAACAAAATAACCAAATTACCTTAACCTTTTTCTTTTGCTATTGTAGCTTATTTCTTTGGGTAGCAGAGGAAAAGAGCACTTTTAGGTAGTGGCTGCCATTCATTTTGCCCATTTGCGTTCATGTAATATTTTAACTAAATGCTCAGCTTTGGAATATTTTATGTGTAACTAAGGTAGAGTACAAATAAAATGTGTGTATCTAGATTACCTGAGTTTGATAATACTTTTGGTTTTCACAACTTTATGAAGTTGGAAGGAAACTTAGAGGTCAAATATACTCTGAAACATAGTTGTTCTTATTGTTTAACTTGAATATGCCTTGAATTCTCTTAAAATCTCTTGGCACTGTTCCAGTACAGGCCACCATTAACTCTCACATAGACTGTTCTCTCTTGCCACTCTTGAATTTCTCCCTCCCCTCAGCACCTTTCCACTGTCATCTGTCATTCTCTCCCCCTGATACATCACTCATCCTTCAGGGTTCAACTTAAATGTCATCTCCTTTTAAAGTTTTCCTGACCTTTCCTCCAACTCCTCCACTCTACATCACTTGTCCTCTATTTCAGCCTATCATTCAGCAATATGCTGGAGCCAGATGATACTAGCTTGGCAGGGCCAATTATGGACATTTATTCTCAATTTCGTGTTCAGTAACCACACATTGGCAGCTTGAAACTGGCCAATGTGGAAGTATTTAAAACACATAAATTGAAAAATACTACAAATTAGGGCTTCTTTCCCCCTGCTCCCCCACTCGTCTCATTGCTCCTATTACATGTTCACCAAAGAGCTTATAATTATTTATTATACATCTTGTTATGTGATCTTTGTTGACCATTTTCCCTGCCTTCTTCTTAGATGATAAATTCCATGATGTCAGGGACTATATCCCCTTACTGCTGACTCCCAAGCCAGTGCCTACAACATAGCAGATAGTGAATAAGTATTTAATAGAAAATAAGAAGTCACTGATTTACATAAAATACTTAGTTATAAAATATTTATTCTAAAATTAACGTGTGATTATTGCAGAAAAATTGGTAAATACCACATACGCTAAATAAAGTAAATATCACTCAGAGCCTGCCACAGAAGCAATCATTGTTTAGATTTTGGTGACCATCATTTAAGACTTCCTCCTATTTACAAATATATAGTATGGGTGTATGTATGGGTTTTATGATTTTTAAACAAAATATTATGTTTTAAAATACATTATGAATGGTTTTACATGTTGTATCTTTCTATGTCTATCTATATGAGTGCTTACATTGCCAATTTAATGTCTTTTGAATGTACCATAATTTTTGTTTTACCAGTAATCTGTTTGGGAAGAATTTAAATTTTTGGACATAATCATCAAATTTGTAATTAATTTTTATATCTGTATTTCTTTTTATACTTCTTTGATTGTTTCCTTAAAATGGAGTACTGTGATTACCGGTTTAAATGGGTCATTTGAAATGAATTTCCAAATTACTTTCTAACATTTGAAATTATTAACTTTATTGCTCTAAAACCTCTCAATCACTAGATATTATCGGCATGTCTCCCAAAGAGATGAAAAAAAATAAATCTAGCTTTAATTCACATTTGTTTAATTTGAAGTAAGGTTGAGTCCATTTTCCAAAATAAAAGAATAATAATCCAAAATAATAGAAATTCCAGAGGATAAACCATCCCATTATTTAGAGAGTATACTCTCTCTCCCCAAACAAGCCTACTAAATTCTCTGGAGACAAGACACTTCGTCAAGTCTAAGGTCATTTCTGAAGATCTGGCCCTGCAAATTCGATGAGAAAAAAAATTGGGTAATAGGAATGATAATTTACTTCTTGGTGACTAAGTAGAGCATGTGCAGAGAATTCCATCAACCAGGAAGAACCAATGGCGACCTCAATAAGACCTTAGACTTTAGGGCCACTGCCACCCTGGGAGCTATCCATGGTCCAGGATTGAAGCTCTGACTCACCCAAAGGACCAGAGCCCTGGGTCTCTACGAAGGTAACCTCTGTTGTAGCTCCACCTTGACTTCCCAAATTCCAACCACCTCCCCCAAACCATAGCTATTCTGTATACAACCAAGTTAAAAAGTCAACCAACTGATTTTCTCAACTGTGTTTGAGGAGGTTTTGCCTAATCCTTTTGCTTACTTGCCTAATACTTGTTCCTGTAACCTGTCTTTTATGCCCCCAAATAAACAGCCTGATTCCCTAGCTGAGTACCTAAAACAAACATCTTAGTAGTGGCTGCCATTTTCAGTGGGCACCATCACCTATTCATTGTTCACATCTACTTATCAGGAAATTTTGAGAAGTTTACAAAGACCAGAAAAACTCTCATTGCCACTTGGGTCATCTTTTTTCCCATTTCACCATCAGCAAATCATTTCTCCATGAATGCAACAATTGATATTATGTTCCATTCTTCTTTATCCAACATATTTCCTTATTACATTCAACATGTCTTCTCTGGCTCTTTTAAGAAATATTCATTATATTATATCCACATTTTAAAATTCTCCTTCTTAAAGATTAATCCTCTTCTTCTGAAAACTGTCTAGAAGGAGGAGAGTGTCAAGTGCAGTGAACTCACAAGTTGAAACAGATGTGAGAGTGTTTCAGATCTTAGGTAGCTCAGGAGACCTATGGTACCTCTAGAAATCTGGGCCTTTCTCTTAATGATGCCAGTGCATTGGTGCCAAAAGAGAGTTAAAGCCATTGCTTTGGGTAACAGGAGTTTTTTGAACTAAATGTAGCATGTCTTTTCTGGCTATTTTTTAGGGGCCACTCCCAAAGAGGAGAGGAAAATAAGAAATACACTCTGTGTCCATTCTTTTACATGAAGACCACAGCAGCTATATTTTTACTTCTAGCAAAGGACCTGAGAGAACAGACCTCTCTATTATGTAGAGATACCCCATATAGCCAGCACCCCACTCAATCATGTCAAATAAAAGCCCACCAACTAAAATGTCTACCAACATATATGGAGCCAATAATCAGCTTTTAAAATCTCACTTTTAAAAAAATAAAGAGACAAAAAGTATAATCAAAAATTTGGGAAAACCTAGTATAAAAAGCATAAAAGATGATTCTGGAATACAAAATTCTAATTAGGATAAAATAACATCCATAAAAAGGAATGATATTAGATATCATAATATGAAAAAGAGATTAAGGTTAAACTTTTAAAAATTTAGAGCATTTATAAAAATAAAAATTTCCATAGAAGAGTTGGAAAATAACATTAAGGAAATTTCTCGAAAGACAGAATAAAAAATGCAAGGAGATCAAATGTAGGAGCAAAACAGATTAAACGTAAGAGGTCTGATAGAGAAAGCCCAATATCTAAACAATAAAAGTTCCAAAAAGATATATCAGAGAATATGGAGGTTATAATTTTTTCAAAGAAGTTATGGGAAACTTTCCAAAACTTAAAGGATATAGAATACAGACTAGAAAGTCTACCGAATGCCCAGGTAATTCGTAGCTTAAAACTAATTAAAGATTTTTAAAAATCATGACATTTCAGAATATCAAAGATGAAATATGCTAAAATCTTGCAGGAATGGTTATGAGGAGAAAAAAATGTATCAATCAATTAGTAAATTACTGTAAAGACTTTTTTTGGACAAGTAAGTAATCCGAAAATTTACCATCATTTCTTAAGAAGTTGCTTGAAGATACGTACCATCTAAATGAGAGGGTTAACCAAAAAAAAAAAAAGAGTGGCATGGGATTCAGGGAATAATGATTCAGCCTAGAAAAGCCATCAAGGGAAGTCCCAGGATGACAAATGCGTCAGTCCTTGAACAGGAAATGGTCCAGATTGGAGCACGTCAGTGGAGACATCTGGGAGAAGGGGCCTTGGAATGAAAGGATGCTCAACAGATGATATGATATGATAAAAATAGATGAGATCTGAGTCAAAGACATATATATTTTAAAGCTATCTATACACATTTCCACAGTTGTGCCAGTTTACAGCCTAAATTATAGAGAAGGTGAGTTTCCATTTCTCACATCCATGCTTGTATCCTAGGTATTACTAATTTAAAACATACATTTAAATGCCTGAAATTTTAAAAATTACAAACTAAAATTAAATTAAAATTAAAAGAAAAGTACAAGAAACATAAAAAGATCAGGGTAATAAAGTACAATTAAATTGAAGATTAGGCTATGGGGAGATAATTCTCTATGACTAGGTAATTCTTTGCTGTGGGGGGCTGTCCTGTGCATTATAAGATGCTTAGCAGCATCCCTGATGTCCACCCACTAGATGCCAGTAGCATCTTCCCTGAGTTATGACAAACAAAAATGTCTCCTGACACTGCCCATGTCCTTGGAGGGGAAAAGTCATCCCTGGTTAAAAATCATTTTATCCTTATCATCTCTCTATCTAAAAAAACCTATAATTGAAACATTTATTTGAAAGAATTTAATTAGTGGAGTTATACATCTATTTGACAATATTAAAAAGCTTTAGTTTTTTTAGTCAAATTGCATACTCAATTTGTTTGAATTAATGACCTTGCCTGTGTTCATAGAGGGTAATCTCTCAATGCAGAGGCGATGATGTCAAGATGAGTATAACTCTACTAAAGAATATTTCCATGTACCTTAACTAGCTCTTAGTTATGATATTTGGATTGACATGATTTTTATATGTTTAGAGACTATAAAATTATTTAGTTATTAATTTTATTTTCACACTAACCTGTTAAGTCAAAAAAAGAATTCATAGCCAAGGCCTCAGGTGCTAGGCTGGCTTTTGAATTTATTTTTTTTAACTTCAGAAATAGTATGTGCTGCTTCTAACAAGACAGGGGTGTGTGTGTGTTTGTGTGTGTGTGTGTGTGTGTACACATATTTCCTTTCTCCCTATTCCAATCTTCTTCTTTCTATGGAGAATCACTGTTAATAGTTTGGTATGAACTTTTCCAAAGAATGTTATATGCACAAAGACATAGACATCTATACAGTGTCCATATAGGACAATTATGAAAAATTTCATAATGCTTTTCTGGTGCACAAGTTACTCTATTCACACACACATCTAGATTCCAAAAGTGAATGTATTCTCATCTTGCCACTCCAAATTTCTCTTCATACAAATAAAAAGACTGGAAAGAAATCCAAGAAAACCTTAATAGAGGTTGTGTTTGAAGAGCAATGCTGTGGGTGATTATTTTTTTCCTGTTTTTCTACTGTTCTACACTACATTTCAAATGAAAACCTAAACGTCTTAATATGAAAACATTACGAGTCTTGTAAAAGTACTGTGCAAATAGTAAAAAGTAAGCTACACACAGTTTTTAAAGTAAAATTTTCAGTATTTTGCTTAATGAAATATATTTGTAGTTTTTCAATTAAAAACTGTTACTTTAAACCATTCAGTAGCATTTTCTGACCTGAGTTGTATGTGCCAGATGTATAAAGCCAAGAGCAATGGAGCCCGTCCAAACCCAGACTTTTACAGACAACTCTTGTCAACACAGTGTTTCTTTTTGTTTTCCCCACACACACGCACCTCTAATAAGCTTTACAAACACATGCTAATTCCCCTGAGCAAAATTAAAGCAACAATCACATTCCCAGATCCTAGGAAAAAAGACTTTTCTGTTACTGCTACCCAGTGGTGACTTACAAAGTTTCTGAGAAAACAGGTATTTTAATCTCACATCTTCCTTTCCATGCCCCCATCCCCATTCTACTTTATAATCATAATCTTGTCCTCATGTCTGTATCTTACCTCTTCCTTTAAAATCCAGCCTTCTATGGACTGCCCATCCGATATATATTTCTCTTCCTCTGCATCCCTGAGATCTATGATTTTTGTGATATTAATCCAGAATTAATTTCTATTATGAGTATTAGTTACTTTTTATATCAGTGAGATTTTCCTCTTCAACTCGATTATAAGGTCCTATAAATAAGACCCTATTGGATTCTTCATTGTTTCTCCCATTGTATCATACGTACTGCTGAGCATCCAGGTTCTGCTATGAAAAGTTTATGTGAATGATTAGGAAAGAATGGTGCACAGCCTCCCAACACCACTTCAGTTTTTTCAAACATGATTTTCTTGTCTCTTTCTGGAGTCTCAATGCCTCTCCTTTCTCTGCAAAAATTGACCCCAAGCATATTCTTTCCAGGTACTTTGCTGTTTGCTTTCACTCGATCCAATAGAAAGACTATAAGAGGTAGTCAGCAAGATGAGGTGGTTAGGACTTCTCAGATGTCTGCACTTTGCTTCCCATGAACTTGGATCCATCTTTCAGAAAGATTCCTTAGAGAGCTCTCACTCTTACTGCAGCGTAACTGGAAGACCTATGCAAGAACAAGCCACGTGGATTAACCTCTCTCAGATTCAGTTTCCTATTCTCTAAAATAGTAACAATACCTTTCTCCCTTAGCTAGCAGGAAGATTAATGCAACAACATATTTAAAAGGGCTCAGCAGAGTGAATGGCCCAGAGTTAGCATTATCACCACCAATACCATCATCATCATCATTGTCATCATCTCAAAATCATAAGGTAGCCACTGCTGTCTTTATCATAAAATAGTTTTAAGAACAATGTCCTCTATTCTTAGAGTCTTCTATATGCCTCTTACACAATCATGTTTTCTAAGAACAGATTCAGAATGTAATTTTTCTAGGTGCCTCTCCAAAAGGATTGCAGCAAAAGTTCTTAGTTAAATGAATCATAGCCTGGAAAAAATGTCAAGTCACTTATCCAGAAGGTCTAATGTTTGCCTGGGACTGCAACGTGAGTATTCAGGACTGAGTATTTGGTTGATTAATTCACAGAACACATTTTCTATGTGTGGGAGGAAGTTTGAAGAAACAGGAGTGAATTTAAAGCACTGCCAAGCAGTAAAAGATGAATCTACTTGCCCAAAAAGCAAAAGGTGGTAAAAAGCACTATCGGAAAGGCAAAGAGTTATACTTGGAATATCTACAAGTAGTATATACAATTACATTAATTGCTATTTTAAATAAAATTAAGAATTAGTGAGAAAATATTGTATCCAATAAAATTGTTTCAAATCCAAATAAAGAGCAGAAAATTCAAGAAAATATTCCAATGTTTTTAAAATGGCAAAAGCAATTAAAAAGACATAGCATGGTGAAGAAGATACCCAACTGATACTTTGATGAATTAATATTGCAGCATACAAAGCAATTTTTTCACATTTAAATAGGGCAAAATATACAGAGTGTAATGCACATACCTTAGGTGTACAATTCAATACTTTTTAACAAATATATACATCTGTATAACCAATCAAGATACTGAACATTCTCATCACTCCAGAAAGTTCCTTCCTGGCCCCTTGCACTCAATCTCCGTTCCCTACAAACCACAAGTCTTCTGATTTCCATTACCGTATATTAAGTATGCTGGTTCTTGAATCTAACATAAATGGGATCATGCAATATGTACTCAGGAAAGGAATTTTTAAATGTGACCTTGAAAGAAACCAAACCAGTTCAAGCAACTGTATTGTGGCAATGTTGTTGTTGTATTATGTGAATTATAATTTTTGATCAATCACAAATACATTTTCATTAATATTTCTTTGTATATTTCCCCAAATTATGCCATAATTTTTTTAATTCTGTTACTTACATTAGGATTGGAATAGGTAAATAAATAAAGGTAAATATAATGCCCCAATATAGAGCATCCAATGGAAAATCATCTCCATTGCTGCAGAATATATGAATCATGGTAGCCACTTTCAAAACTTTCTAAATTTGTGTAGTGCCCTAAAAGCCATCAGGCTAAAAGGGGTTTCACTAAACAAGTCACCTGAGGAACGTCATTTGTGTAATGCCTGTAAAAGTGCCAACTAAAAGAAGCTAAAGGCATATGAAACAACGCACAACATGGGAACTCAAGTGAAGTGGGATGGGGTAACACTGGGAATGGAGCAGAGCAGGGAAGATTACCGTAAGGAGGCAAACAAATTGATGCTGAAAGTCCTCAGAGAACTCAAGTCATTCTTTTCCTGACCTTTTACCATCCCCTTCCCCCAAATGAAGGGACATTGAGAAATCTTTGCAGAGGAAGGAAGAAAAATAGCAGAGACTTCAGGAATTAGAACCATTGTAATCAGGAAGTATGTCAATAATTGTCAGACAGTTTATACAAGGCTTAGTCCCTAGGAGTGGACATTGGTCATGAAGCAGAGAATAGCCCTGTATTCAAGAACATTGAATTTCCAGCTTCTAGGATGGTGAACACCACCCTCCACTCCTCTCATATCCCCATTCATTTTGGTTTTCTTGCCAATGCCAATGCATTTTATGTATACGCATAGTATGCAACCAATAAGAAATGAACATTTTGGCAGAAATTTTAGCGTTCTCAGGTTTAATGTTCATCCACATGTTACATTATGTACTTTCTCAAGAAATTCAACTTTGTTACTAAGACTGGTACCAAGGCTAGCTAGCAATGCTAACAAGTTGCATTTTGTAGCAGCTATTTCTGGGAGTGTTTTTGTGTGTGTTTGGGTGATGGTTATGGGGGTGGGAGAAGGCGGGGGTAGAAGAAGCAGTGGTAGGTGAGGAGTGGATTAGACTAAAAGCGTTATTGCTAAACAAGTAACCTGGGGAAACTCATGGGAAGATTAAAACTGTCAAATGTGGAGCATAAATTTGGTTCAGTTATACTCTAGGACATTTTAGAGTTACAAAAGCTTTTCTAGCCTAAACTTCGCTAAGGTAAGACAGTAAAATAAACACCAATATTCCTTGATTCTAACTCATCATTAATTTTGGCTAGTTCAAAAAATATAACCACCTGTAAGTGTAACTAAGAACTTAAAGTACTCCCGTTCACTTTCTAATTTACCTACCCAAGCAAATATTTATTTATTTTAAATATTAAAAATAATCTCAACATATCTTCATAACAGCAGGTGGATCAAAGGCATTTATAGATAAATTAATATTTCAAATATCTCAAGCTGCATTACACTTACATTGAATAAAACTTTGGAAAAGCTTTAAATATGGTTTCACTGCTCTTCGCATTTTTCTAGATAGCAGGTATTTTGGTGTTTCTTAGCATGTGCTTCTGAAATTGAAAGATAAATATTTTATATTCAGAAGTTTTATATTCAAGAGAAAAATTAGAACAATTCTTTGTTTAAACAGCCTTTGATCCTTTCTTTCAGTAAGCTTTAGAATACAAAATGAAAAGCCCATTACCAAACATCCTGGTTTATTCGTACCCTCCTGCAAAACTACTGGAGAAGAGAAGATGGAATTTTAAACTGTTTTGTCCCTTCGTTTCTCAGATGTAGATCACAAGGACTCTCAGAAGGCAGCAAGTAAAAGCGTTTTGAAATTAAACGAGTCATTTTATTAAAACAAATTTCACTGTCAACCGACAGACATTCTTAGCCACAAACTTGCACATAACACTTCACTGTTTATTTGTTTGAGAAGAGAAGTAAAGCTTTCCCCTTCTTGAAAGCTGCGCTGTGTACAGCAGGAAAGCTGCTTTCTTTAAAACAACCACGACACAAAGTTTATAACAAAGATATTTTCATAATGTTTAGTACATGGTAGCAGAATTTATCCGAAAGTGGAATCGTGTTTATTTATTGTTAATGGTGTGTACTGCGCTGTATCTGACCCCTTCTCCATTAGAAAGAATTCTCTCTGCTCCTCACAGATACACAACACTTTCAAAGAGGTGGCTGCTGGGGCAGTCCAGAAGGACAGAGGGTGTGAAGTAGTGCTGACATGAATGGGGTTCCCAAAAGTCAATGTGCCGGTGCAACTCTCATCCCAGACGTGGCCTGTTTTAGGAACTTCACTTAATATATGTCTTACCCAGAGGCCTTGTTAAAAAATTCAGGATACCGGAAATTTTGCATAATCTAAACTGAAACTTCATATGATTAATAGTTGGTACTCTTGCTGCCTTCTGCTCCCGGTTTTAGTCCTTAGCATTAGATATGGTCCCAACATCTAAAATGATAAAGGTGATGATATTGATGTGTCCTATGTTGTGAACTAAGATGAGCCTGACTGAATTTAACGGTAACCTACTCTGCTATAAGTCAGTGTGTGTTTGTGTGTGTGTGTGAATGTGTGTGTGTGAGTGCGTGCACACGCATTCATGTTTTAATACGCACGTGAGGTCAGAAATAAATATTGCTTAAGGACCAATTCTCAGGTGGGTTTGTCCACTTTGTATACTAAAAACTTGACTGAAGTGGTCAGGTATAATGCATTTTGTCCAGAATTTTAGAAATGAAGGTGACTCTTACCCTGAGAATTTATGAGTAAAATCAAAAGAATCATTGAGAATGACCAAATCCAAATTAGAAAATCAGGAAGATGTATATGACACTGTACTGTTGGTTTAAGAACAAATATATACAACAATCCCTGAAAGCTATACAATAGAGTTCTGACATAGGCTTGCAGCTCTTTTTCACTACAAACCTGGCAAAAATTTTTACACGATGTGGCTAAGTGAATAATCTTTCTTCTGGTCCAGGTTGTATTTCCCTTTTCCCAAGCCTAGCTAATCCTCTTCTATGTCCTGCAGTGATTGTAGGACAGTCGCTGCTTTACGTCCAGGCTTAAGTCCCAGTGCTTGTTTGTGAAGTTGTTCCAGGTTCACCCTAAGTACAGCTTTATCAGTTGATTTCCACGCAGTCTAACTTCCTCCCTTAGGTGCTAAAAAATACCAGTTGTTCTCTCTACGACCAGGGACATAAGCTCTGCTTCTCTGTTCTCTACCGGGATGTGGAAATGGGGAGGGTTGCACTATACTTCCTTGTTCAAAAGAGTAACTTTCAGATTGGGAAGTTCATCCAGAAATGTTCATATTCTGTTGTGACCTTTCAAGTCACCTTCATATCACTTGTAAACACATCACACGGGGCCAAATAATAAATCCAAGAGAAATAGTGGTTTTGCCTACAAGATTATGTCACAGTGGCCCTTTCTCATTCACTGAAAATAGATTACTTAAATGGACACAGCATTTATATATTATGTGATTTAGGTAAACACCCACAGCAAAATGAATGCTGGATTTGAAATGGTGCATCTCAGTATTTTGTCATGGTAGCTATTTTGCCCTATGCTTATATGATTTTATAAAGTGTCACTAATTAAGATAGGTTGTTAAAATCATCCATGGTATTTGTAAAGTTAGAATAAGAAAGCAATGTCTAACCAAACTATCCTGGGAGGACTTCTGATACTAATGTGTATTTCCATTCTTGTTTTTACTTACGAAGATACAATGTATAATGTTGAGGCTGATCTTGCTTTAAATTAGGATTATTTTCTAAGGAATATCCATTTTAAAAAAAGAAAAATGTACAGCATTTTTATACTATATATATACTATACTATAAGAGGATACTTATTTGATATTTTCATGTTATGGTAAAGCCTGTTTTTATTACAGTGATAGTCACATCAATATGTAGAGAGTGTAGTAAAGTCAGATTATGCCAAAGTCTTGCCCACATGGCTATTACTAACCCATCTGCTTTATCCACAAGTCTCAGCAGGCCTGCATGGCTATATTGTCAAACTAATGTGTCACCTTATAAATCAGTGCCTGTACTTGTTATTGAAATATCTTAAAAATAACTGGCTCCTACACATCAACTTAATTTCCTGATCAAATTACACATTTGATACCACTGAACATACTTCCACTTCCTACAGAAGCAAACTGCCTGGTAATATAAAAGTAATAAATAAGTAAATAAGTAAGTAAATAAATAAAAACCTGTTTTTGCTGTCATGGTTGTAATACTTTTATGGCATAATAATTTTAAAACTATATTTAGAATAGAACATGTGTATGTTGGTTAAAAACAGAAAGTTTGTTGTATAAGTTTGAAATAAGTACAAAGGACAGAAAAAATTAACAAATCTAAAATCTTTGATGTTTGCAATAGAAAAGAGTTATTATTAAGACTCCCCACAATGGACATGATAGTGAAGATGACAGCAACTCCCTACCACAATCAGGAGTCTTTAGTAAGCAGCCAATAGAAGAAGCATAATATACAGATGCTTGTATACAGTATGCAACTGATCTTAACTGGATAAAGCTGAGTAATGTCATTAAGCAATCATCACTCTGACAACCACATTTAAAATCCAGTCAAGAGAATTTTAAAGAATTTTTCACAACTAAAGAGAAAAACAATTGGGGGTTGAAGAATGGTATAAGTCCAAGTTTGCTCATCTCTGTGAGGCTGCTAACTGAACTAGAACTACGATGCCCTGTGCCAGGCGAAACAAGAGTCAAAAGAGTACTGGAGACAGGTTCAGTCCTTCACCTGCAAAGTGGATGGCTTGAAGGAACTAACAAGTCTGGAGCTCTGGGTGAGTGAAACGGAGAGAACTTTGCTGTGGAAACTGCTAACTACAAGGCACTATTGGCCTCTTGAAGAATGAGATTCAGAACAGGAAGGAAGAAACGGCCCGCCACCATCGTGAATACCAGGACCCGCAGAATGTTAGCTTGGCCTGATTTTCAGATCGCCACCGAGTAGGAAGCTGCTGGAAGGCAAGGACAGCAGGGTTTCTCTGCCTCTTCCAAACTTTTCTTCTCTGAATCCGAAGGAAACCATTCTGGATTCACTCCTTCCGGTTGACAGCCACTTAAAAATGGACACTTTTGATTAAGCAAGTTAAAACTAGAGATAGACAGGTTATCAACAAAACTTCACAGCATCATGGCAATATTGATGAAAATCACACACACTCAATGCAGCAATATATTTCCAGTAAGAATAAAAAAGAAATCCATGTTTTAACAAAACAGCTTTCTAATGCCTTTGTGCAGACTTTCAATTCCACAAGATAGATTTGGAAGAAAAATAAGCTCTAGTTCTTAAGAATCAATACTCCTAAAAGATTTAGAAAAAAAGTTCACAACGTAATATAGTTTACAAAGAAGTCTTGTGCTACACTATCTTTTAAAAAATATTTTGAATACCATTGAAACAACTTTTTTGTCCATCGAGTATCCAACCAACTTGTTTCTGCTGCAATAGATCTTTGGAAAAACAAACCGACAAACAACAACCAGGAATAAAGGTCATATTGGAATGAGTTGAAGAGAGAGTTGATGAGAGGAAAGTAAGAAAGTGGAGAAAGCAAGAATAACTTCACTTTTTGAGGAGTTTTGCTGTTAAGGAGAGAATACCAGAGCAGGAGCTGGAGGAGAATGTGGGGTCAAGAGATGAGTTTTGTTTTTGTTTTTGTTTTTTACAAATGAGTGATGTAGAGATGTGTGTGGGTTAAATCTGTGGAGAGGGAGAAATTGGTGATGCAGGTGAAAGGGGGGTGGGTAATGCAATTGCAGGAGTAGAGCCCTTGAGGAGAAAGGGGATGGGAACCACGGCCTAAGGGAGGAGCTGGCCTGAGGAGCAGAGACACTTTCTCTTTCATAACAGGATAGAGGGCTGCGTAACTAGGTGCAGACCAAGTCAAGTTTTCAGAACTGTTGGTTGAAACATGAGATATTGTTTTCACCAGATTAATTTGTTTTCTCTGTGAATGTTTTGAGAAGTCATCAGATGAATGTTAAAAGGGAAAATCTCATTAAAGATTTGAGGAGGAAAAAATGGAAGGTGAACTTACTAGGAAAGTGTGGTGGTATGATATTCTGGAAGTGTTGAAGTGTCCCTCTGAGATTTAAATAAGTCCAGTTTGAGCACTTATGGCTTTTCTTTATCCAAGTCTTGCTGTTCAGGTGCACTTAGACAATAAACAGAAAAATATGTTCAATCAGCACCGGGTTTTGTCAGGTAGATATGACATCTGGACTGTGGAATCTAAGAGAAGTAAGATAAAAGTGAGATCATCAAGAGGCAAAATAGCAGTACCTGAATATTTGATAATTGACTTTATTTTCTCTCTGCTGTCACACATGTATTTTCTAAAAGTACTGGAGAGTTGGCTCAGATATGAAAAATAAACAAGTTAGTACACGTGGCCTTGAATCTTATTCCAATTCAAACTTTGGCTCAAGCTGTTTGAGTACAGACTTTGAATATCAAGATAAGTAGCCCATATACCTCATGCTAAACCACTTAGAACACATATACAGATCGATGGAAGAATGCATTTATAAATAGAACTGTTTAAACAATCAAAAGTGGAAGGAAGAAGCTAGAAGAATGCCAAAAAAGATAATACAAAAGCAATTAGAGCAGACTCAATAAAGGGAGAAAAGGAGACAGAGGCTATGTCTAAATAATGCCAAAACAAACAGTTGATAAGTGAAACATCTACTCAATCAGCTGGATGTTTCGTCTATAGGGAACCTAGCAACTGACTTGACCGACTTCTTTTTTCACCAAATTGACTGAATGAAGTGGTTGTTTTGGAAGCATGTTGACATACACTTAATGAAAGAGGCAGAGAAGAAAAAGGATGTATTTGGAAAAGAAAAAATTCCTGGAACTTCCAAGTGATGAGTGATTGTATTAAAGGGGGCTGAACATTGAAAAGTGCAGATTTTGGGGGAAATGCATAAATCTGAATTTGAAATATAAGTAGTAACTTTGCCAAAATTATAGGAGACTTCTTTGTGATACGATGGAAATATTTTAAGACTAAAAAGATAAAGTTAGAGATTGTAGAGGCTTGGCTTTTTGTCTCTTGTATTGAATCCTGCTACATTTATTACTGGCATCTCACTAAAGTGTAAATTGTCCTCACAGAGTTATAATTCAATTTACTATTACAATGGTGTTCATCTTCCCACCTTTCCTACTTTTAAATCCAGATGTTTGAGCTACTGTCCCTAAAACTCACTAGAACTCTACTAACACAGCCATCAGGGCCAATATATATAATCTCTATTTCTGCAAATGGATATGTGGGAAGACATCCTGCAAACTAGCATGAAATTTTAAAATATCAACTTATAAATCTTCCAATGGCAAGATTACCTCTGAGAAAGCAGTTTCTATTTAGGAAGTGATACAAGTCATATTATGCATCTTTTTAGTGTATTCTATTTAGGAAGTGGTAGATTACTAAAGAAGATGCACCATCCTCCTAGGTCATGTGAATAACAAGGAAAATGAAGAAAGACACTCAACACAGTAAGATGCTTTAAAGGAAATACTCCTTTATCACTTCAACACTTACATGTAAATGAGGGGTAGACACCCACACAATTATTTGTTCCCTCTTTAAATCTATAACTTCTAATATATGAGATCAGACATTCTTCATGCATATTAGGTAAAGATTTACAGAAATTACAGAAAATAATACATCACTTAATTGACTCTATAGTACAAACGAAGCCAACACTATGCTGAACCTTTGCTGCTGATTCTGGTTTATCTTCCTGAATTTTTTGTCCTAGATTCTCTTAAGATGGCTTATTTTCTATCATTTTTTTAGGTTCCATTGAAAAATTATAAGGAAATAATTTGACAAAAGGCATCAAACACATTCAATCCTGAAATATTTTTCCAGTAATCTTTCCCTGGCCTCCGCCTCCTGAAGAAGCATTCTGCGATGTTCTGAGTCACTGTGCTCAGGGGGCCCAGAGTGTGCCTTCTTTTAGCCAAGTTTTGCTGCTCAGGTGCACTTAGAAAGTAAACAGAAAAAGGTGTTTACTCAGCACCGGGTTTTGTCACATAGATGTGATGTCTGGACCATGGAATCTAAGAGAAGTAGGGTAAAAGTGAGATTATAGGGAAGCAAAGTATCAGTACCCGAATATTTGATAATTGACTTTATTTTCTCTCTGTCTTCATGTCTCCATGTCTTCTTTTAGAGTTCCTTCTGTCCCACTCTGTAAGCGGCCTCCTTTTACTTCTTGGGAGGCCATGTGCCCTACTGGAAAAGCACTGTTTTGGAAGACAGATAGACTTTCATTTTAATCCTGGTCTTGCCACTTACTAGCACCATAATTTTGGACAAGTTGCCTAAATTTTCTGTGTGGATTCAGACAGATGATTAATGGGTTAAGTGAAAGAGCATATGGGAAGCACCCAGTACTTGCCTGATTTTCTTTACTGTTTTTACTTTGCATCATTAGATCATGACAGATTTCAAGATCCATTTTATAAAGTACTCCACTAAAAATGCAAGCTGTTTCTCTATTCAGAAAAAAAGATATGTCAAATTCATTAATAAGAAATCCCTAAATATTTCATATTATGAATATATTTGTGTTTAGTCACAGAAAGTGAAGTTCAACTCCATCTTACTCCCAAAAATATACTCACGTTTTTGCCAAAAATGCCTCTATTCAGATTTCCCAGTTTTTAAATAATTTTAAGGTACTTATCATTTAAAGTTGTACTAGAGATTATTACTTTGAGCTCAATACATTTTGCATAATCATGTCTAGCTTATTTGTTCCTAGAACATTGACTCCAAATAGACATTGCAATTTCATTGTCGGAAAGTTGTCTGGCTGTCCAGCTTTGTACAAAATATAAGACTTTTCACTAACTCTTAGAATTATTGGGGAATCATTTCTACTTTCTTAGGTACTTAACTAAAAGTTTGTACCAAATATGTTATAAATGATGTAAATGCTCATAATTAAACATTAGGTAACATTTTATTCCATATAAGTCATCACTTTTACAAAAATCACTTTTATTTGTCATCTTAAATAGTGAGCAAATAAAGCACATATTTTAAGAAGAAAAAGGCAGTAAAAAATCTTCATACAGAGCTTTTGTTATATTAGATATTTTTTACAGAATTTTATAGTCCTAACTTCTTCAAAAGATTTTTAATGATTTTAAAAGCAATAGAAATGTTTTCTTCTCTGTTAATTTGCTAGATCTCACTTCCAACTCTCTTTGTTTTCTGAAGTAGTGATCATAAGTAACATCTGCCATCCATCAGTGACCATCATATGAGAAGGGAAAACAAGGAATGTTCCAAGTTTGTTTTGAGAATGCTGTGGAAATAAGTTGTTTAAACAGAGTAAGAGGTGTTAAATAGGAAAAGCAGCCAATCTTGAAAGAGAGTTGTTGCCTGTGCATTAGGGCAAAAAAAAGACCTAATGAGAAAGGTCTTTATGAACAGAAAGAAAAAAAAAAAATAAACTTCAAGATTTATCCTGATCCTAATAAAAAAGTAAAAATACATTGAATAATTGAATGAAATTCTTGCCTCATTGTTCAGGTGAAAATGTTCAAAGTTAAATGAACTTTTTGACACTTCTCTTTTAGGCAAGAGACAAATATGAGGACAATTGGGCCACATTCTTCTAGTAACAGAAAGTTTAGGTGCTCAGGAATAAGATAAAAAAATAAATTTATTTCAAAATTTTGTAACCACACCAAAAAGAACTAAGGACTTGGGTCACATTAAGAAAATCCACCAGATGCATTTATAGAAGATCTACTAAACAGTGGCAGAAATCCCTGTTACTCTCTACTCCCCACCACTCTACATAAACAAAAGACTAGAGATATTCGAGAAGATTCCTTGGAGCTGCATACACACATTGAGCTACAATAAAAACAATCATCTAATTTCCCAGTTGAGCATCTGTTTATGCAACAGAGTTGCTAGTCTGCCTCTGTCCATTTGTAGTGGAGGAGGAGTGTAGGGAGGGTGGAGAATTTGAGTATATGGCAGAGTGGAGTGATAGGGCAGTATATATAAAGAAACGCACTGAAGTAGCCTGCACTCTCATTTCTTTGGGTGGCAATAAATATATGCCCTCATGATGATCAAATGGACAATATGGAAAGTAATTGGGATTTATCTATCTGGTGTTCCACCAAGAGATCCTGGTAGGAGTTTATGGATAAACAGTCAGAGATGAGACAATCAAAGAAATTGTTCAGAAGAGGTCAAGCCAGAAAATTAATCTCCCTCATCTGTAAATGATGAAATGAAGAATTTCCCAAAGGCGCTTCCTAAGAACAAACTCATGAGACACTTAAGAGACCACCATTTAAATGCCTGACGCAAACAGGGCTTAGAAGGAGGGGCAGGAAAATCAACAAAGAGAGGAGTGTGCTTTTCCCCTAAACTATTCCTCTCTATTCCTGGATATAATGGACCCAGAAGAGGAAGAGAAGGATGAGGGAAAGAATAGCCCTCACTGCTATCACCACTAGTCCTTGACCCAGGGTCAAGTCTGAATTCAGGGAAAGGATATGAATTTGAAGTTTTAAACTGGATTAAATTGTGCTGGACTAGATTTTTTTTTTTATGCTGTAAAATGACCAGAAAGTCGTGGGATCCACTCAAGATATCATTGAGGATGGGAAAAGGATATTTGTCCTCCCAAGGTCAAAGGTAAAGAATACTTCTTCATGTTTGCACCCTCAAGTTTAAACTGTTCAGTAAAATGGCTACTTTACTTGAGAAGTCAAATTTAATTAGATCCCCCAAAATTTGCTCTTCTCAATTCAAGTTTGCATAATGCATTGTTGACTGAGTCTTATTTGTTTCTCTTAAAACAATTAATAAGAGACTCCCTGATACTGAAAACCAATGAGATCAAAATCTAAGTCCTGATTCCATTTGTATTTCACGTTATTCCACATAAAATTGGTCCCTGAGTCACTGACTTCCTCCTACTGGTTTTTCAATATTAGATCACATATATTTGCATTAATGTCTTTCTAAAACTCCATGGCATTTGCTTTTTGTTCTGATTAATGTTTTTTATTATAATGCAGTCTCACTTTATCAAAATGTACTTACAACAAATAAGAACAGGTATAATACATCTGTGTAATTTGAAGGAAAAAACCCTTTATATTGTTGAGTGCATTTCTGAGAGGTCATAAAGGAGATTATACTAGTTTAAGAAGAAGAAAGGGCTTAACTAAAGTTCAATGCATTATTTAACATGAAAATTCTATTAATGAGTATTACTAAAAACTTCACACTTTTCCTTTTTTTTCGGTGAGGAAAACTAGCCCTGAGCTAATATCTGTTGCCGATCCTCCTCTTTTTGCTGAGGAAGATTGGCCCTGGGCTAACATCCGTGCCCACCTTCTTCTCCTTTACATGTGGGACGCCGCCACAGCACAGCTTGTTAAGCAGTGCGTAAGTCCACGTCCGGGATCTGAACCTGCGAACCCCAGGCTGCTGAAGTGGAGCGCATGAACTTAGCCACTACACAACCAGGCCGGCCCCCACACTTTTCCATTTTTACTTTGAAAAATTAGTTAAAATTAGATAAAAGGGCATTTTTGGTGTTGTTGAACTAGCCTGGTATGTTGACCTTACACCCCTGCAGCTCTTCCAAAGTTGCCTTGCCAAGACTCTTTGCTCATGACTAGACTTTTTATTAAATATAAAGTACATATTATTGGTAGTTATAATTCAATACAAAATAAAGTTGACAATGGTTAAAATTGAAGAAATTAACAATATTATTGACCAAAATATGGGGTATGAGAAAGTCTTTGGCAAAATTTAGATCTGTAAAATTCCATCCAGGGAAAAATGGACTTCATAGAAACCACTTTTTTGTTTTTGTTTTTGTTGGGGACAATTCGCCCTGAGTTAATAACTGTTGCAAATCTTCCTCTTTTTGCTTGAGGAAGATTCACCCTGAGCTAACATCTGTGACAATCTTCCTCTATTTTGTATGTAGGTCACCATCACAGCATGGCTGCAGACAAGCGGTGTAGGTCTGCACCCAGGAACTGAACCCGGGCAGCCGAAGCAAAGCATGCCGAACTTAACCACTAGGCCATAGGGCTGGCCCCTGAAACGACTTTTTTAAAAGCTCCTAGAGGCAAAAACTAGAATTGGGAAAATTTGATATGAACAACAACAAGAAAAGACATATGTATGGTGACAGATAATAATTGAACTGTTGGTGGTGAACACGACACAGCTAGAAGAAATTGAAATACAGTGATGTATATCTTAAATTTACACAATGTTGTAAGCCACTACGACCCCAATAAAATAATTTAAAAAAATAGAAATTATATTAAAAAATGATTGATCCCACTAAAAGTATTAGTGAACTACAAATGGTAAAAATTAAAACTACTTACACTATAGAGAAAATTAATGAAGAAATCCAATATGCTTAATAAAATTAGTTCCAGAGAGAATGTTTTGTAGTAAAATTTATTAATATTTATATAATTCTAATTTTCATTTAAATTTATATTCCTTAACATGAAGTAAAAACTTCTCTTCAATCCTCAGAGTCAAAATGGTAGAATGGAAATGTCCTATATAGGTCTGTTATATTTATGGCAATCAAGAATGTGTAAAGAAACATGATGTATTAGGAAATATTCCCTGTCATCTCATTTCATTGCCCCAAACAAAATCAACCCCATGTCTTTAATATATATCATCTAATGAGAAAGACATTAATAAGGAAGGTTTAATAATTTATTTATTCAACCAATGTATATTGGGTTCCAATTATATGCTATATGTGTTTCTGGAAATAAGGTAAATGTTTTTGTGGAAGTTTTGTTCCAGATGTATTGGTGGAAGTGGTAGAAATAATAAACAGATAAATAAACAGGAAAAATACTAAGTAATAATACTACTATGTAGAGACTAAAATTAAATAATAAGATGGAAAATTACTGGATGTTGCTGGAAGGCTTCTTGAGGAAGGTCATTTTTAAGCTGAGATGTAAATAATTAAGTGTTTCTAGGCATGTGAGTATCATATAGTGTAGTGTATTGGTTAAACTCTCAGGCTGGGAACATCTGCTTGAATTCTGCACTCAACTCTGTACCAAATGTGTGTCTTTGGAAAGATTTGAGGAACAGAAAGGTCTGGGTGGCCAGTGGAGAAGTAGGTACCAGCTGAGGAGGAGAGTAGGCGGGCAGGGATCCTGTGATGCTCTGTAACCAGAGCTTGGCCTTGGAGCTCACTCTCGGTGCAGTGCAGAGCACTTAGATGAATTTAAATGCTGAAGGGAATTGTTTTGTGCACAGGGGACAGAAAGCAGGATGGCTTGGCCACATCAGAAAATCTGAGGTAAGGGTAAAATCCGAAAGCTAAGGGTAAATAGGGCAGTTTGAAAAGAAAATCAACTGATCTCTGGTGCATGAATTTAAGGACTTAGTATTTGATATCAGAGATAATTAGGAGCCACTACTATTTCTGAGAAGGGAAACGATTTACTTATTCTCTTAGAAAACATTAAAAGGAAAATGATGCTTGCATTACAGAATTAATAGAAGGCTTTTAGGAAGCTGTTGATGATCCATATTGTTTTATCTAATTAATATTACCCAGGGAAAATTATGCCAGCAAAAAGTGAAGTCGAGAATAATTCAGTGGATTAAAAATCTTCTGCCAAACGTGAACAATTCAAAAAGTATACGAGTCATTCTTCTAATTATCTGAATAATTTAGACAAGGGTAGAGGAAAAGAGACTGCTTATCTAGGTTAAACTGTACAACTACAGACAAAGCCTAAGGAAAAAATATACATCCTATTTTAAATAGCTGCCACGAAATAGCATAGAATTTAGAATTAAAGACCTGAGTAATAAAACTTATTTACATTAGTACACATAAAACTTCAATGTCAGGTCTCTTTTTGTTTTGCTGAGCTAACATCTGTTTCCAATCTTCCCCTTTTTGCTTGAGGAAGATTGGCCCTGAGCTAACATCTGTGCCTATCTTCCTCTAGTTTGCACGTGGGTCACCCCCACAGCATGGCTTGATGAGTGATGTAGGTCTGCACCCGGGATCCAAACCCGTGCACCCCAGGCCACCGAAGCAGAGTGTGTGAACTTAACCACTAGGCCACGGAGCCAGCCCCCGTCAGGTTTTTAGATTTAAATGTTAGATCTCTCCCTCCTCCTCACCCACCTATAAACAATTCTGGAGGGTGTTTGTGCCCATATGCCCCAGCCACACACCTCGTTTCAATACCTCATCCCTTTTAGGTTGTAGTGTAAGTACCAGTTATTCTAAGATCCCATCTCTTGTGATTTTCAGCTAAATTTTTACAGATTTGAAAGGTTTTATAAAATTATATAAAGTTCAATCTATTGTCTGAAACTATAGTCAGCTGTTATGAAATTTTCTAGCTTGCTATTAATAATCATTTATCTAGAAAAATATCTTAAAATAATGTAGCAGAGGAAAGCCAAATGATACAAAGACTGCATTGGTAGATTAAAAGGAAGTGAAGTAAGGATTCCCCAGAAACAATTCTGGACACTGGCTCTGCTTGGAGCAGCTTGGTTCTGATTGACAATTTTAGATAACAGTGAAAAAGATACTATTTCTTCAGTTTTCTAAATTCACTGGACTGATCTACCCTCAGATACAGAGGTAGATAGACAAAGTAGATAGGTAGATATACAGATATATGTATATAGACGATATAGATAAGTGACTACCACCAATGATCAATGGAATATGTCCAACTGAGAATAGTTTTTGCCTTTGAATATGCACTGCTTATTGATGGATTCATTGATCAAATTTGTAAACATCAGTTGTTTGTGAAACAAATTGCCATTTTAATTGAAGTCATGGTGTGTGCCTATATATGGGAAATTGTATCTGAGAACATAGAAAAGAAGATTATGTCAATCCTGTATAATAAAAAAGTTATACTGCAAAAATAAGAGTCCTAATTTTTATTGCTAGTTTTGACATAGAGAGTGTCAGAATTTTTCTATAAAAAAGGAAGAACATTTGCAATCTTTCATGCATTCAACCAACAAATATTCATTGACTGCCTACTAGATGCCAGTCAATATTTCGGGTGCTTACTTGAGGGGGAAAAAATAGACAAAGATACCTGCCTTCATAGAACTTATATTCTAGTAGAAAGAGTCTGACATTAAACAATATAAATAAAAAATAAGTAAATTATATAGTATGTTTGAAGGTGCTGAAGCTGGGCGTGAGAGTCAGCAGTGTTGTGACAAGTGGGAAGGAGGCAGGTGGCGCTATTCAATAGCATGGTGAAGGCAAATTTTACTAGGCGAGTATTATTCAAAGGAGGTAAGGGAGCGAGTGAAGAATATATCTGGGGGAAAGAGGATTTGAGGCCGAAAGAGCAGCTAGAGCAAACGTCCTGATGCAGCAGGACTAACTTATTAAAGGAAGACAGCCAGTGGGATTGAAGCACAGTGAGCAAGAGGATGGTTAAGAGATGAATTGATACAGCTAAGGGCCTGGTAGGCCACTGCAAGGATTTTATTGAAAAGGGGAGCCATTTGACAATTTTGAGCAGAGGAATGACATTATACGACTTCAATTCTAAAAGAGTCATTCTTTTAAAACTCCTGTTGATAATAGGTAATAGAAGGACAAGACTATTAGCAGGGACACCTGCCTAGAAATTACGGCAGTAATCCAAGTAAGAGGTGACTTGGACCAGGATGGAAATAGTGAAAGTGATGAGATGTCACTAGATTATATTTAGAACGTAGAGCTAAAGGTAGAATGTGAAGTCTGAGAGAGAGGAATCAAGAACGAATCCCAAGGAATTTGGCCCACAGGTGGAAGGACTGAGGCACCACTTACTAAGAAAGGAAAGACTGCGAGCAAACTAGGTTTGGGGGGAAGATCGGGAGCCTAGCGCTAGGTCTAAAATGTCTGTTAAAATCCAGTGGAGATTATAAATGGGCAGTTGGATGCGAAATCTGGAGTTTGGGACAGACTGTGCTGGAGATAAAATATTGGGATTTGTCAGCCTATAGATGATATTTAAAACCAAGGGACTGGACGAGTTTACAAGGATAATGAGTAAAAACAGAGGGGAGACAAAGTCAAAAGGACTGAGACCAGGGCACTGCAATGAAGAGGTCAGAGAGAAGAGGAATTAGCCAAAAACAATGAGAATGAGCCAACGATGAGGAAGGAGAAATCTTAAAACAGTCTGATGTCCTTAACCATACACTTGGGAAAGTACTAAAACTTACAGAACAATGAATTAATTTATATCCCAAAGCACTATATTTAAAAGTAATGAATTTAAAATAGAAAAATTATGAGTGAAAAATATAGTTTTCCTCTTTGGGATATTATTCTAAGGTAAATAGAAAGTAATTTACCAGCTAACTTTTTTTTCTGGTTAAATCCAAACATAGCATGTGCTTGTTTGTATGATTTTGTCTATCACCATTACCAATAGCCTCAATAATCGGGTCAATTTCCAGTGAGTTAAGATGTTTAGTCTTCATTACAAAAGCTGGGGGTGGGGGGGAACCCAATACATGCTTTCAAGAAAAAAAGATAAATTTTTCAAGCATCTGTGACTAAAAGCCATGAAGCATAAGGAAATTATAAAATAAGAGAACTATAAACTTGGACTGAAAGAGCCAGTACACCAAAAAAAAAAAAAGAGAGGAAAAAAAAGGAATTCAAGTCAAGAGGACAGTCTGGACTCAAGAAACCTGAATCACCATCTATTAAGTATGTGCAATATCTAGTAAATAATGTACTAGGCAAAAAAAAAAAAATGTACTAGGCAACAAAATTTTAGTTAACCAACACCACACTTTGTGAAATTTGCTATGTACTCCATATTTTACAAATAAATTAATTGAAAAACAGACAGAATAAGAAAGTTTTTGAAGGATCTGCAGTTAAAATGGAATATTCGAGATTTAAACCCAAAGCACCCAAAGCTGTCTGATTCTGAGGCTCATGGTTTTGACTGTTTTGCTACTCTGCCTCAGTTTAAGCTTGGAAAAAATCTTTAACAATCTAAAAAAAATCTAAAATCTAAAAAGACCTTGTTAAAAGACAACACCATGAATTAAGAAAATCCTGCTTTCTCAATGTGTGTGTGCTTCACTCCAGAGCACTACAGAAATGTGTCAAGCACTTCATATAAATCAAAATCAAATATAAATATGGTCCATCTTCATAGACTTCCAATTTTAATCAGAGTTGGAAGAATTTAATATTTAATCTCTTTGTAGTTCCTGCCACAGAAATGTCAACGAAAGGCAATAGGTTCCTATTTTGTATGTTGTTCAATTTTGTGTTTCCATACGAAAGCCAGAGAACCACTTCCTGTGCAGAGTATGGTTGGAGTACTTGGTACGTTGAGTTATAAATCAATCCAGTGTTCTTAGTGTAAGAGCCCAGTGAATAGAAATAGCACTTGCTCCTTGAACAAAATCAAATTATTAAGTATGTGCAATACCTAGTAAACAATGTACCTAACTAGACTATGGGATTCTACTAATATCCCTAAACCAGAAAAAGTATACATTGTGGTTTCTCTCGGTTAGCAGAGTCCTACACAGTCAGAGAGAAGGAGAGAGGGAGAGAGAGAGAAGGAGGGAGGGAAGGAGGGAGGGAAAGAGAGAAAGCTACTTTAAGGAACCAGTCAATGCTATTTATTTTTTTGTTTAATTTGTCATTAGAGAAAAAAAATAGGCTCCCACAATTTACCACAACTTCCTGCTCTCCATAAGATGTTTTATTTACAACTATAATGCACTCAATTCTATTTCCCACCACAGTAATTTCCAGAATAACCCCAAATAACAAAAATTCAGTTTTTCCATGATCTTACAGACAGTCTCCAGTTGCCTAAAGATTTTATATATACATATTTGTGTATATATGTGTGTGTGTATACTCATATTTATGTATATTTATATATGTGTATACATATAAAGATTATATATATATATAATTTATTTATATTTATTTAACATTTGCAACCAAAGAACATGGGTTTGTGGTAAAGAACAGAAAGCCTGAAGCATAAGCTTAAAATGAGAAAAAACCAAACACGATAATGAGGGAAATTCAGAACAATCCGAGATCATCAAGTATTGTGACAAAAATGCAGTTGGTCTTGAGGCTACCCACTATACACTGACTGCAAAAAAGATGACATCACTATCCCAGCCACAGCAAGGGAGTTAGGATAAAACAGCAGCCCTCAGTCTTTGAATTATACTATGTATGTAGATACTAATGTGACTATTATTATTGAGGAGATGCAAATGAGCCCAAACTTTGCTCAAGAAGACCCTGAGCTATTTATCCTAAGAATATGAAATCACAAATATGTAAAGATACATGAACCCCCGTGTTTATTGCAGCATTATTCACAATAGCCAAGACTTGGAAGCAACCTAAATGCCCATCAAGGGATGAATGGATAAAGAAGATGTGGTATATATACACAATGGAATACTACTCAGCCATAAGAAACGATGAAATCCAGCCATTTGTGACAACATGGATGGACATTGAGGGTATTATGCAAAGTGAAATAAGTCAGAGGGAGAAGGTCAAATACTGTATGATCTCACTCATGAGTAGAAGATAAAAACAACAACAAACAAACACATAGAGACAGGGATTGGATTGGTAGTTACCAGAGGGGAAGAGGGGAGGAAGGAGGGCAAAAGGGACGTTTAGAAGCATGTGTGTGGTGATGGATTGTCATTAGCCTTTGGGTGGAAACCGTGATGTAATCTATGCAGAAATAGAAGTATGATGATGTACACCTGAAATTTATATAATGTTATAAACCAATTTTACTGCAATAAAAAAAAAGAAATAAAAAAAATATATCTAAAAAAGCAAAAGAAGACCCTGAGCAATAGCTGGAAAAAATCATTACATCTTTTGAACAGCAAAGCTTCAGTCATAATAGAGAAATAAATTCTAGAGATCTGTTATACAGCATCACACCTATAGTTAGCAGTACTATATTGTACACTTAAAAATTTGTTAAAAGGGTAGATGTCATGTTAAATGTTCTTACTATGATAAGAAAAGTTACATCTCCAATCATATTTCAGATCTCCTCATGCACATATTGAAGGAAAATAGCCAAAATTTCCAAGACTGTTCATCTCCTTTGCTGCTTCCTTTTCTCTCTTACCTCATGATATTGCAGTAACCAAGACTTACTCTGCAGACTTCACTATTTTTCTCTCCATTGGTCATTTCATCCAATCTCATAGCTTCAAATATATATAGTATTTAAACTCCAAATTTACGTCCTCAATCTGAATCTTTCCCTTGAACTACACGTTTTAGCAAAGCATTGTACTAAAATTTATAAGATCTGGACTCTAGACTTCATGCTTTAGAAATAACAATAATTCTAAACCACAAAGTACATCTTGCTGTTCCTTTAACTAAAATCATTAATAGCTGCCAATAAACTAAAGGGTTAAGTTCAGATTTCTTGGCATCATCTATAATTTCTTTTAAACTCTGGTCCATTTTTTACCTTTCTAACCTTGTCTACCAATTCATGCAACAGGTATCTTTGTTCTGGTCTTCACAATATACCTAAACAGTTTCCTAACATTATTACAATCTTTCCTTCCTGCTTACCTACACATGTGCTGCGTCCTCTCCTTAAAACTCTCTTTCCTAATTGGTTTTCAGTCTTTAAGAATCAGTGCAGGAATAGTGGAAGTAAGGGTAATTAACACTTTCCTCTTTATAATTTCCTTTTTCATCCAAATTTTCTATAGTGAATCATATTAATTTTATAGATTTATAAATTTATAAAATCCTTTTGTGGGCTCAGATAAGTTAACATTTACTCATGAAGCATGTAATCCTCTGTCTCCTCTTCTTATAGGACTTAGCATTTTTCTGTTATTGTTTCCTTACCTCTATTTTTAATAGACTGAATATCTCCAAGGTAAGGGATCTCATTCCTTCTTTATAGTTCCTGCTCAATATGATTCCTGGTTTTCGTTCTATAGCAGGCATTTTGACTAGGGCTTTTTTTACAAATTTAGCCAACATAGATTCAAAACTACTAAAAATTATCTCAAAAAATTCCTTTAACATCTTGAATTTTGTCTTGAGTTTTGATTAGTGGGAACAAAATGCATTTTAAGTATCTCTTTTTTTTTTTCTTTTCTTCATATTCCTTATATTCTATATGTTATCTGGAAAGAAAATAACTTATGGATATTATTGTACATATGTACATTATTGTACACGATTTTGAGTTATTCTTTTTAATGACACTTAGAGGTGGCAATGTAGATATTCAGCTTTTAATTCATCCTCACATGATATGAAGCAATCCCAAATAAAACTTTTTGGTTGACTCATAGCGAAAAAATAATTAAATAATTAAACATTAAAACCAGTTCTTAAAGATTCTTTTAATATTATAAATATGAGTACACAAACAGCTTTTATAAGATTAGAATTATACCATAATCCAATCTCTTTTATTCTATATCATACTACAATTTAAATATTTATAATTTTTGGCTTAATTATGATATTATGTTCTTCATAAAATTATCTGGCTAAAACTTTTTGTCTTATCATTTGTCCTGTGAATTGGTTTTCATATTTATTTAACTTTTTGTCAATTTGTAATGTTTTTATAGATTCATTTAATAGCTTTAACAATCATCAGTAACTATCTGCACTAGTTTTCCTTTGTGCTAATAAATAACATTTATACTTTTACAAATGATAGAATTTCAACATATAAAGCACATAGAGAAATTTACAGAACAATATGGCAGAATAGGAAGCCCTGGACTCTTCTTTTCCCCACAGACATGCCAGTTCAACAATATACGGACAAATTCTCTTTGTGAGAAATCTAGAAACTACTTGAAAGGCTCACACATCTCGGGTGAGCATGAAACCAGCCACACCAAAGCCACTAGGAAAACTTAGGACACCCTCTCACCATAATCCCTATCACTAGCACAGTGTCATATGATCAAAAAGAAACTCTCAGCTCCCACCTCTCCCTGGAGGGAAAGAGTTGGGCCAGGCATTCAACTTTACAACTTGTCCAGGGGTTACTCAAGGACTAGCTTCTGTCTCACTTGTCTTGGAACAATGATGGGACCTAGGAAACTCTAGATGCCTGGGGACCACTAAGAACAAAAACAGTGGTTGGAAATAGCACACAAGCACTTGCCATATCCCCTCCTCCTAGCTCATTGCAAGTAGGTGAAAAACCCCAGATCCCAGCTTCTTCCTGGGGAGGGAAATAGTTGGACAACGCATTCAAGTTCCAGATTTTCCAGGGACTGCCCAAAGGACTGGCTTCTGTTGTGCCTGTCTCAGAGTACTGATGACCCAGCATAGTCCAGATGCCTGGGTCCACTAAGAATAAAGACAGCAATTTGAGCTGGCATGCAAGTATTCACCATAGCCTCTCCTCCTGGCTCAGCATAGGGCAAATAGGCAAAAAGCCCAGTTCAACAAAAATACAAAAGATCAACAAAACACAAAAGAAGACAGCAAAAGAGGAAAAAGGGAGAAAAGAACTACTGACAGACAGAAAACATTCAACAAAGTGGCAATACACACACGTGTTGCTTAAAGACAGAGACACATTCTGAGAAATGTGTTGTTAGGCAATTTCATCATTGTACAAACATCATAGAATGTACTTACACAAACCTAGATGGTATAGCCTACTACACACCTTGGCTATATGACATTAATCTTATGGCACCACCATCATATATGTGGTCCATCATTGACTGAAACATCATTATGTATTCCATAAGTGTAGTAAGTTCTTCTTTATCATTAATTACTTCAAATGTAAATAGATGAAAGTTCTCAATCAAAAGACATACAGTGGCTGAATGGATTAAAAATCAAGTTCAAACTATACACTGTCTACAAGACACTCACCTTAGATTTAAAGATACACATAGGTTGATAGTGAAGAGAAGGAAAAAGATATTCCATGCAAATGGTAACAAAATGAGAACAAGGATGGCTATCCTTATATCAAACAAAATAGACTTCAAGTTAAAAAATGTCACAAAAGTCAAAGAGGATATCATATAATGACAAAAGGATCAATTCATCAGGAAGATAAAACAATTATAAATATATATCCACCCAACTTCCAAACATCTAAATATAGAAATAGAGACTGACAGAACTGAAAGAATAAATAGGAAATAGCAATACAATACTAGTAGGAGACTTCAATACCCCACTTAAATAATGGAAAGAATATCCAGACAGAAAATCAATAAGGAAACAGTGGAATTGAACAACATTATAGACCAGAGGACCTAATAGACATATACAGATCATTCCACCCAACAGCAACAGCATAAACATTATTCTCAAGCACACATGGAACATTCTCCAAGATAGATCACATGTTAGGTCACAAAACAAATATTAGCAAATTTAAAAAGATTGAAATCATATCATATATCTTTTCCAGCCAAAATGGCATGAAACCAAAATCAATAGCAGAAAGAAAACTGGAAAATTCACAAATATGTTTAAACAGTCCACTTCTGATCTACTAATGGATCAAAGAAGAAATTGAAAGGAAAATCAAAAATATCTTGAGACAACTGAAAGTGAAAAGACAACATATCAAAATGTATGGGATGCAGCAAAAGCAATACTAAGAGGAAGGTTAATAGTGATAAAATGCCTACATTAAAAAAGAAGATAGATCTCAAGTAAACAACCTAACTTTATATCTACAAGAAACTAGAAACAGAAGAACAAACTAAACACAAATTTAGAAGAAAAGATATAATAAAGATTAGAGCAAAAATAAATGAAATAGGGAATAGAAAAAGATTAGAAAAAAATCAATAAAACTAACGGTTTTTCGAAAAGATCAAAAAAATTGACACACTTTTAGCTAGACTAAGGAAAAAGAGAGAGAAAACACAAAGAAATATAATCGTAAATGAAAAAAAAGAAACATTCCAACTGATGCCACAGAATGAAAAAGGATCATAAAAAACTACTATGAACAATTATACACCAATAAATTAGAAAAGCTAGAATAAAGGGATAAATTCTTAGAACCACACAAACCCCCAAAACTGAACCAAGAAGAAATAGAACACCTTAAATGACCAATAACGAATAAAGAGATCTAATCAGTAATCAAAAACCTCATAGTGGTTAAGTTTGGTGCTCTTTGCTTCAGCAGCCCAGGTTCATGGGTTTGGATCCTGGGCACAGACCTACACCACTTGTCAGCCATGGTGTGGTGGTGACCCACATACAAAATAGAGGGAAGACTGGCACAGATGTTAGCTCAGGGCTAATCTTCCTCCAGCAAAAAAAGAGGAAGATTGGCAACAGATGTTAGCTCAGTGCAAGTCTCCCTCAGAAATAAATAAATAAATAAATAATAATAATAACATACTTAGGATAAACTTAACTAAGAAGGTGAAAGACTTGTACACTGAAAACCACAAAATATTGATAAAAGAAATTAAAGAGACAAATAAATAAAAAGGCATCCTGTGTTCATGGATTGGAAGAATTAATATTGTTAAATTGTCCACACAACTCAAAGTGATCAACAAATTCAATGCAATCCCTATCAAAATTCAATGGCATTTTTTACAGAAACAGAAAAACAATTCTAAAGTTCATATGGAACCACAAAGGACTCTGAATAACAAAAACAAATTTGAGAAAGAAAAACAAAGCTATACACATCTTACTTCCCAATTTCAAAATATATTACAAAGCTACAGTAATCAAAACAGTATGGTATGGGCATAAAGTCGAACAGATAGACCAATGAAACCAAATAGAGAGCCCAGAAATAAATCCATGCATAGACAGTTAACTGATCTCTGACAAGGGTGCCAAGAATACACAATGAGGAAAGGACCGTCTCTTCAACAAATGGTGTTGGTAAACTGGATATCCACAGGGAGAAGAATATAAAGAACTCCTACAACTCAATAGTAAAATAACAAATAACCTGATGTGAAAATGGGCAAAGGACTTGAACAGACATTTCTCCACAGAAGACATACAAATGGCCACCAGATATATGGAAAGATATTCAACATCACTAATCATCAGGGTAATGCAAATCAAAACCACAATGAGATATCACCTCGCACCTGTTAAGATGGCTATCACAAAAAAAAAAAAAAAAAGATTCTGCACAGCAAAAGAAACCATCAACACAGTGAAAAGACAACATATGGAATAGGAAAAAATAATGGCAAACCATATATCCAATAAGTGGTTAATATCCCAAATATAAAAAGAACTCACACAACTCAATAGCAAAAAATCAAATAACCCAATTAAAAAATGGGCAAAGGACCTGAATCAACATTTCTCTGAAGAAGATATAGGAAAGGCCAACAGGTACATGAAAAGATGTCAACTTCACTAGTATTAAGGAAATGCAAATTAAAACCACAATGAGATATCACTTCACATCTGTTGGAATGGCCATTATCAAAAAGACAAGAGATAAATGCTGGCATGGATGTGGAGAAAAGGGAACACTGTGCACTGTTCAGGAGATTATAAATTGGTACAGCCATGATGGAAAACAATATGGAGGATCCTCAAAAAATTAAGAATAGAACTACCATATGATCCAGTGATTCTACTTCTGGGAATATATTCAAAGGAAATGAAAACACTAAGCTGAAAAGATATCTGCGCTCCCGTGTTCATAGCAGCATTATTTACAATAGTCACGACATGAAAACAACCCAAGTGTCCATCAATAGATTAATGGATAAAGAAGTTGTGGTGTATATATACAATGGAATAGTATTCAGCCATAAAAAACAAGGAAGTCCTACCATTTGCAACAACATGGATGGACCTTGAAGGCGTTATGCTAAGTGAAGTAAGTCAGACAGAGAAAGACAAATACTGTATGTTCTCACTTATATATGGAATTTAAAAAAAGAATAAAAAACAAATTTATAGAAAAAGAGATCAGACTTGTGGTTACCAGAGATGGAGGGTGGGGTGGGGGAAGGGAGAATTGGAGGAAGATGGTCAAAAGGTACAAACTTCCAGTTATAGGATAAATATTAAGGCTGTAATGTTCAACATGATGACAATAGCTAATGCTGATGTATGATATATATGAAAATTAAGAAGGCAAATCCTGAGTTCTCGTCACAAGGAGAATTTTTTTTTTCTTTTTTTCATTCTTTTCTTTTTATTGTATCTATAAGAGAATATGGATGTAAGCTGAACCTATTGTGGTAATCATTTCATAACACATGTAAATCAAATCATCATGTTGTATGCCTTAAACTTATACAGTAATGTATGTCAATTATTTCTCAATAAAACTGGAAAAAAAGTTAATTGTTGGCAGGGATGTGAATAAATTAGAATCTTTGCACACTTCTGGTGGGAATGTACAATGGTACAGCTGCTATCAAAAACAGTCGGAAAGCTCCTCTAAAAATTAAATCTATACCTTACCGTATGACCAGCAATCCTGCTTCTGGGTATTTACTCAAAAGAACTGAAATCAGGATCTTGAAAAGATATTTGCATTCTCATTTTCACTGCAGCATTATTCACAATAGCCAAGATCTGGAAATGACCTAAATGTCTAACAATGAAAGAATAGATAGAAACAATGTGATATATACAGACAATGGAAAATTATTCAGACTTAAAGACAAGAAAATCTTGCCATATGCAACAACAGGGTTGAATCTTGAGGACGCTGTGCTAAGTGAAATAAGCCAGTCACAGAAGGACAAATACTGCGTGAATGATTCCACATACATGAAGTATCTAAAACAGTCAAACTCATAGAAGCAGAAAATAGAATGGTGGTTGTCAGGGTTTGTGGGGAGGGGGAGATGGAGAGTTGCCATTAAATGAGTACAAAGTTTCAGTTATGCAAGACAAATAAGTTCTAGAGATCTGCTGTACACCATTGTGCTTATAGTTAACAATACTGTATTGTACAGTTAGAATTTTTTTAAGAGGGTGGATCTCCTGTTAAATGTTCTTACCACAATTTAAAGACAAAGAAATCTACATTCCAAGTTATGTATGAAATCTTTACCTGTATTTAAAAATCATTATTCAATAATTATCAATTGATTTGAATGATAATGTTTATTCACATTACCATATTATTATGCGAATTACATTTGGTGATAAACCACTGGATCACACTATGTTAATAATATACAAGATCACTAATGGCAAAAATGACCTTAAAACTATTTAGCAGAACCAAGTAACAAGTTGTGGGCACATATTGCGGTGGAAGCCAATCTTCAGTTCACAAGCAGTTTACTTTGCTAGCTTTATATTTATAAGTATAATTATTTAAATGTATTGTCTAATTACTCCTATCGTATTTTAAGTTCATCAAAGGAAGGAAGTTTTTCTCCCCTCTGATTAATCTTTTCATTTCTGAAGCACTAAGCCTACTGCCCAGCAAAAAAATGAAGTTGTGTATGTGTGCATTGATATAATGACTTAATGAAGGAATAATTTCTTCCCTTAAATTTATAGATCTTTAGGATGAAATTCTTTCTTAATCTTTTTTATTAAGAGCAGTGAGCAACCAAGAGTTGGTTCCAACTGACCTTGTATCTAACATGACAATTCCCTAGTCCCAAGTCTTACATGCAGGATGTGGAAGAATGCTGTCACTAAACTTAATTAATTCAGTGGACCCACAATTATGCAGTGGATTTAAAAGCAATGATTCATATCATTCAAAAAATCTTATTTAAAACAAAAATTTTTAAGTAGAATTAAGATTTTGTACTATTTTAGAAATTGGAAGGGAGAATATACCATGTAGCACATCCTGCGGGTCTCTTAATTCAACCTTCATTATTAAGTCTTACAAGGTGAGCTGGTAGTTATGAAAAGATGCCGGCTATTTCTGAAAGTAGGCAAGAGACTACAAAAATTGAAAATGAGATGTTTGGGCAGCATAGGATAAAACGGAAACAAGAAGTGGTCAGCTATTCTATTTAGGAGCTGAAACATGGTCTAACCACTCAAGTATGACATCTGTTATTTCTGTACCTTTCATGCAAATAGTGTCCCTGAAAAGGTGGACTGTAAATCATGTTAAATATACCCGGTTTCTTTAGTACATCTGACTTAGTTAAAAAGTAAATTCATTCAGATTTCCCAAAAATTTATGTTGTTTTTCTAGAATTCACATTTGTTATTTGAACAGTCTCCAGTTCCCCTAGAAAAAAGGACTGGCTACAGACAACAGACAGGGGCCCCCAAAATAGCTTCAATCCCAGGAGGAACTGGGGAGGCTGGGTACCCAGTCAGAACCTAGAAGTTGAAATCAAGACAGCATCCCATTCCTGAGGGCTGAGCCATCCTGTGGGGATGGGGAGATGACAGTACTCAAGTAGCCACACTAAGGACACAGGAGAGGCAGCCATAAGATGACGGAAGCCATAAGCAAGTCCAGCAGTCATAACTAAGGGGGGGACCTTTCTTAGCAGTTGGAACTGAGGCAGTATATCTACATCCCATCTTGATCCAATGGGTCAGGGAATTGGGGTAAGGCTGAGACAACAGCTGGTGGGGTATCAGAGGATCACACTGGGGGGGTTCACAGAAAACAGGGCAGAAACACTGAAAGGAAGTGTAGAAAGAGTACTGAACTGGGTAACAGAAAATCTGGGTTTTCAATCCAACACTGAGTAACTGTGTGACCTTAGGTGAGTCACTAACGTTTTCTGAGTTCTCCAAGTAGACAAAAAGAAGAAATTAATACTTGTACAGCCTACCTCACAGAGTAATAATACACACCAAGTAATAAAAATATATGTTGAAGTGCTAATGTACTATCTGAATATAAACACTAATTATTATCATGAACATACTTTGGTGTCACAAATAACTTGTCACACTTTCTTTCAGTATTTCTATAAGACATCATTTCTTGATAAACATCATTTATTGATAAACAACTTCAGGTAAAAAACTATGAGTTGACAACACCTAAGAGAAAACAAAGGAAAATATCAAGTAACAATCAGAGCGACACACTCTGTTTTGGCCAAAATCCTGACTGCAAGACTGTTGAAATTAAGATAATTGCCTCAATTCTCCACTTGGTTTTGTGAGTGAAGGCACAATTTGAGTTTGCTAAAATGGCATCATCAATGAAAAATAGCCACAAAGATGCTAAAGGAAAATGAAATTTGAGTATCAAAAATCAAAAAGAAACCAAATATAACCCTGACCCACAGTCACCTATAGTTCAAATTAAGATAGAATGTTAGATTGACTCTTCACTACAAAGTGACATCTGATATTAAGAAGGGAGCACGTACTACATTACCTCTGCCAACCTTAAGGCTATGTCATCTAAGGTACAAGGATAGTCACTGTTGGTAGTGGAAATGCCACAAGCATTGGCCTCCCCTGCCTGCTCTACCCTTGACACTTATTTTCCCTCTCCCCACTTTCTTCCTTGCTGCTGGGGAACATAATAGAGACTGTGATGCTTCCCACTCAACTCTGGCCCTTGCTTCTTATCAATCTGATAGTTGCTTGATGTAGGTCGGCAATATGAAAATAGATAGAAGCAAGAGAGAAAGGAAAAGGAAGGCAAGTGCCAGCAGCAGTTCTCTTCTTAGAGTCTCTAGCCCAAATCCATTGAACACCCTCCTCTCTACTCTGCACCCCCACCGTATTTCACATATGTGCCGGATATATACCTTGTAATTCTAGGTCACAAATTCTGCCTAGAACATTCTCCCCAATTTCTACCTAACCCACATAGAGACCCCCTCACTTTTCAAGGCATCATTTCCTGTACACAAGTCTTCCCTGAGATCCTCGCCTTCTTCTCCATGGATCGGATGTCCTAATCCATACTCACCAGTATGGTATGGCAAAATGTCTTTTAAACTCTTATAATGTGGCCAATCATGCAAGTTACTTAATTCAGCAGCAAGCGATGTAATACACATTTCAGCTCTCACAAAGATTTTGTGAGAGAATTATTATTATACTTATTTTGCAGATGATAAATAGTTAAATAACTTGCTCAAGGGAAACTAGTGGAGCCAAAATTTGAGCGTGGGTATGTGTCATTCTAATATGCTTGCTTTTCCCCAATGTCTCCCAACATTTTTCTTCTCAGAACATTGTAAGTTAAACAAGTTTTTGCAGACTGCCTAGAAACCTACCCACTGAGTGTAACACTGTTTCTATGGGAAAATACATTCAAAGTTTCAAAGCACCAATTTACAAATGATGATTCGGACCACAATCCGTTCTTAAATTGGGGATTGCCTGCACTACTGGAGTGCGCAGAGATACGCTCTTCGTCCAAATGCTGAATCATGTGGCTGCGAGTTGGGCTGGGAAGTGAGCACAATTCTCTCTGACTTTGGGTCCCTGTCTTCTTCTGCTCTGCTGGTGAACCCTTGTTTTCCTACAACATAAAAGCTCATTACTCCCTAAGGTCTCATTTCCCCTTTGAAATAAGGCAAGCTGAAGAAAAAAAAAAAAGTAAATAAATTGTACAAACTCTCCAAATTTTGCCACAAACTGAGTTGATAAGGAAGGTTTGAGAGTTGAGTAGAAAGCTTGAATATCTCCTTCAATGCAAATAAAGTTGAAAGCCTCACTTTTCAAACTTTGGTGTATACAAATCATCTAGGACCTTGTTAAAATGCAGATCCCTATTCACTAGATCTTGGACAGTGTCTCAATTTTTTTTTCCTTTTGTGCAGTCCTAGCAAGCTCCCAATGATGCTGGTGATGGTGGTCTCTGGACCTTATCTTAGATAACTTATTTCATGTGATGATTTTTCTGACTTAAACTATCAATATAGCAGGTGTCAATTAAATGGTATTTCCCAGCCCACTACAACTTGATGATGTATATACATTTCTAATCTGCCTGCTCAGAATTTTTTTCTCCTTAAAGAAAAAAAATCCCTGTGTTTTGATACTTTCTGGATTATATGTAAATTATCAAACAGAAGCCACTATTTTTTTTCTTGGAGAAGATGGCATGAGAAAGATGCTGGGAAAGAAAGCTGCTGACTGTAATATTTCAATGTCTATGTGAAAAATAAATGCTTACTCTACATACACATCAACTTGAAAACCTACAGTTCTTACGTATCCCCAGAGGGCTTTATCGATGCCTACTCCATTTTTTATTGCTACCGAAAAAGTCTTTCTGACATAAATATTTGACCTCTGACACTAACAAGACTCCCTCTTGGTGGTCATCAGAACATAAATTCTCTTACACGTCCGTAAATGATATAGTATTTGTTATTTGGCAGAAACAGACAGCAAAAGTAGTTCCTGGAGATGGATATAGTATGAACTCTAAATGTGACTTAGAGTTCATAGAATTGAATTTCTTTTATAATTTGAACAAGTTAGGCAAGTAAAAAAAGACGGCCTTGAATCTCTTCAGCAACATTCAAGTTTTCACTCTACCTTTGATGATCTCTTCTAATTCTTGAATATAAATTAAAGCCAACTGATTATGAATACCTGTATTGATACTAGCACATGATTTATTTACTCATGGTTCCATTAAATTTTTTATGGGAGCTTTATTTTTCTCATTTTGTGGCCAGATTAACAATGTCTTCCTTCGGATATGACCAAATAGGCCACATAGAGACTAAGTTATTTACTTTGAAAGTATGCATCTTTACTTCAGGTTATTTCTACAATTATAACCCATAATTTAAGCCTTGAAATAATAATAATACCTTACATGTATATTGCATTTACACTTCCCCAAACCAGTTCTTCATCCATTACCTTATTTATCCCAGACATTTACTGTAGATTTATAAAAGCCAGAAAAGTTTGTTATCGTTTCCTTTTGCACTAATGGCGTGTCACCCACCCATTAGGGAAACATCAGGCAAATCAGTTTGAAAAAGGAATCCCTTATTGTCAGAACCTATCTCTGTTACCAAAATACCAAAGATCCTGTTTCTCTCTGGTTTTATTTACACGTTAAAGACAGGAACCAAAGGTTGAAAGGAGGTCAGTTATTACGATCTATTCTCACATTGTGAACATTGACATCTATCTATCCGCTTTTGTTTCTTCAAAGGAGAATCGCTGTTACAGACCAGTAGTAACTAAAATGATAATTAGTAAATAGAAAAAGATAAAAGAACTGCCTAATAGCCCAGGCAGTCAGTGGTCCCACCGTTGTGACTCACTTGTCTCTGGTTGTTGTTTTAATTGGACCTTCAGTTTCTGATGCAGAAAAAGGCACTTTAATGACAAGTGCTAATTTTTAATATTATTCATTAAAAGAGCTCGCAATATAAAATAGTTTATTAGGTTTTGTCTTCCGACTCGTCATCTTAACTGCTTTTACCTATTTGAAAATGTTATTCATTAACATTTTGTCTATTTTATTTCCCTAAGGGGTATTCATTATCTCTTTTCCAAAATTTGCCCTCTAGAGGAAATTTTTCCTTATTAGGTCTTATTTTTAAGCTCTATTTTATATATATTCTCTATCCTTTAGATTCAACATCAGATTAACAAATAGAAGAATCATCTAATGTCTTTATCTCTTTTGATATAAAACAAAAGATATTGTAAGAGACCTTTTGGAGACAGAGTGAACTTTAGATTCTGAAGCTAGGTCAAAGGCAAAAAAATATCCTCATAACGGGTAAATCAATATTCCTAAGCACCTGGTAAAGTTCTTTGGATGATATCTTTAGAGGACTTCTAAGATTGTAATAAAAATTTTTTATAAAATATAATAAATAATATTATTGTAGTAGTCAAAGTGAGAAAATAAATACTATATACTTCCAAAACGTTTTTATCAGTGATTCACTTAGAGATTTTTAAGTGCTCCCAGAAAATGGCTTTCAAAGCTTTATATCAAACACTGTTTAACAGCAAATAGAAACCAATAATGATGAGGTTTTGATAAGGCTGACTAATGAAGGGCTGAGTACGAGATCAAGAAAGCAGCAAATGAGCACTGAGCTTAATTTTCTAGCTTCTCCACAATCATCAGTATGAAGGTTTCCACCTCTGCTACTCTTTGGCCAAGGTCTATAGAAAGAATGCATAGAAGACAACTAAAACAATTTTAAGTCTAATTCAAGCCTACTTTCCTCTTTATTGTTACTATTACCTAAAATAATTCCAAAGAGTGATTATCTAGGACACTTCAGATAAACAAATCCTCATTCACATTAATCAAGATCAACTTCTCCTAGACTGGATTTGAATCTTTTAGGAAAGTGCTCTATGCCTGTTTTGGGTCATAGAAATCTTTGATAATCTGAAGACATCTATAGGTATTAAATGCAAATGTCCTCAAAATTAAAAATTGAACACTTCAGTGGGGTTTCTAGATTCCCTAAGACCATGATACACAGATTGTCAGTTGAGAACAGCAGGAAATAGAAAGAAAACAAGTGGTTCACTTAAATATCTTTGATATTTTATTTATAAATCTCTTTGCTTTAAATCCAATTGTCTTCTCAGATATGGTATATTTTTTTAGTATGAGTCATAGTTTGTCCAGATAAAAATTTCTCCATAAAACACATAGTCCGTACATAAGTCTCACACATTCTTATTGAAGGGACAGGCCTTAGACTGGTCCTTTTGGGAGTCTTGCTATCTGGGAAGCTGAAGTTCAATCCATTCAGTCACACAGATTTTGTTTTTATTTTTAACTATTTAACTCCTTCTGGTGAGAAAAGAAGCACAATCTGGAGTTGTAAAGTGGGGAGCTTGAAGCTATAAAAAAATAAATTTATTAAAACAAACCTTTACCTATAAGATTAAAGAGGAAAAATCATATGCCTACCTTAATAGATGCAACATTTGGTTATATCCCACATATATTCATGATTTTTAAAATACTCTCAGCAAACTGGGAGTAAATGGAACTTAGTCTGAGAAACCTGCAGCTAATATTATACTTAATGGTGAAATGTTGAACTATTTACCCTAAAATTGGGAACAATGCAAAAAAAAAAGGCACTTACACCATTTCTATTCAACATTGCATGTGAGGGTCTACTCAAGGAAACAAGGCAAGAAAAAAAATAAAAGACATAAATATCAGGAAAAAAAGTAAAACTATCTTTATTTGTAGGTAATATAATTGTATGTAAACAAAATCCAAAGGAATCTGCACAACAAACTTCCCACTAGGTGCAGTAAGTGAATTCATCAAGGTCTCAGGATACATAGTCAAATACAAAAATCTGTAGTATATCTACACACAAGGAACAAAACAAATGAAACACATAATTAAAAAATTAATTCCAGGGGCCAGCCCAGTGGCGTAGTGGTTGGGTTTGCATGCTCTGCTTCGGCAGCCCAGGGTTCATGGGTTTGGATTCCAGGAGTGGACCTACACACCATTCATCAGGCCATGCTGCGGCGGCATACCACATACAAAACAGAGGAAGATTGGCACAGGTGTTAGCTCAGTGTCAATATTCCTCAAGCAAAAAGAGGAAGATTGGCAACAGATGTTAGCTCAGGGCCAATCTTCCTCACCAAAAAAAAATAATAATTCCATTTAAAATAGCATTAAAGATTAATAAATAAAAGGTCTGGGGACAAATTTAGCAAAAGACATAAAAGTAAAAAGCATTGTTGAGAAGATTCAATACTGTTGGAAGTTTCAATATTATAAACATGCCAATTCTCCCTAAACTATTCACAGTGCAATTCAGATCAAAATTCCAATAAGCTTATTTGTAGATACTGACAAACTTACCCTAAAATTTATATGAAAATCTGGTGACCTCAAGTAGTCAAAACAATCTTTAAAAAGAAGAAAGTTAGAGTACTTGTACTTCCTGTTTTCAAGACTATAAGTCATAGTAATCAATATCAAGTGGTGTAAGGATAGATAATAGATAAATAAATAGATCAATGGAACAGAATAAATATGAAATAGAAGTACACATATATAGTCAAAGGACTTTTTTTTTTTTTTACAAAGCTTCCTGTGTAATTAAACAGAGACAGAAAAATCTTTCAAATGAGTGGCACTGGACCACTGGATGTTGAAACTAGATAAAGAAAAAATAGAAACTCGATTCATAACTAACATCGTATACAAAATTCTAGATCGTTTACAGACCTAACTGTAAAAGCTAAAAAAATATCAAGCTTCCAGAAGAAAACGTAGGAAAATATCTTTATATGCTGGAGATATGCAAAGATTTCCTAGGCAGACACAAATATCAATAATGATGTAAGAAAAAATGATAAACTAGACTTCATCAAAATTAAAAACTGCTGTTCAACAAATGACACCATGAAGAAAGTGAGAAACAAGTATTAGCCTGGAGGAAAATATTCATAATATGTATTCTGAAAAATGACTTACATCAAGATTATAAAAATCAATAATAAAGAGACAAGCAACCAAATACCAAGATGGGACAAAGTTTTGGACAGACACTTCACAAAAACAAAGGATATACAAATGGCCAATAAACACACAATGAGGCCCAACAATGTTAGTCACCGGGGAACCGCAAATAAAACCATAGTCACTTACCACTACATGCTGAAAAGAATGGCTAAAATTAAAACAATGATTAAAAGAAATTTACAACACCAAATATCGGAGAAGATACAGAGCAGCTGGATCTAACATTCCTTGCTGGCAAGAGTGTAAAATTGTACAATGACTATGGAAAATTGGTAGTTTCTTAAAGTTAAATAAACAGCTACTCTATGACACAACAATTTCACTCTTAGCTATGAAGAGTGAAAATGAAATAAAAAACATATGTCCACACAAACTTGTACTAGAAGGTTCACGGATGTTTATTCATGTTAACAAAAATTGGAGACAAACTCAGTGTCAATCAACAGGAGAACGGATACACAAATTGTGGGTTATTTTGTATATCCGTACGACAGAATACCACTCATCAAGAAAGAGGAAGAAGCTAACGATACGTGGATGAATCTCAAAAATATTATGCTGAGGGAAAGAAGCCAGAGGAGAAGAGTCCATATCGTATGATTCCATTTTTATAGAGTCCAAGAATGGCCAACACTAATCTACAGAAGAGAAATTAGAATAACTTTTGCCTCTAGTGATAAGGGGCCAAAGAATGGATGAGACACTGGGAACATTCTGAGGTGATGACAATGCTCTCTATTTCAGTTGGTGTGTGGGTTACACGAGTATATATTTTGTCAAAACGAACAGAACTCTACACTTAAGACCTGTGCATTTTACTGTGTAATTGTACCTTAATATTTTTTTAATGAAGTTAAAACTTTAGGATGGCAAAGAGGAGCTTCTTGCACCTGGTGATTTTTTTCTTTTTCCAGAAGTGGTAAAATTGGCAGCTGTAGATCCTTTTGAGGAATTTTGGAAAGCCAACGAAGCCTGTAACTCCAGTGGTTCTTAAATTGGCTGCACATTAGAATTGCTTGAGGAGTTTTAAAGACCAGTGGTGTCTGGGTCTCCCCTCCAGAGATTCTGATTTAATTGGTTTTGGGGGTGGCCTAGGCATCAGGATTTTTAAAAGCTCCCCAAGTAATTCTATTGTGCAGCCAAGATTGAGAATCACTACTAAAACTGTTCCTGGAAGCGTGCCACACTGCCTCTTGCTTTGAGTAAACATTCCATACAGATGATGGTTTTCTTTGTCATTACAGACTTTATACAAACCATGTCAACTGGCATATTCCTGTTCATCATGTCACCACCCCATTGTGATTCCTACGCACATGTAGAACCAAAAAAACAAACAACGATAAAAAAACAGGTAGCACTTGACTTCATAGTATCAATAAGCTGGAATCTCCTGGCCCATGTTTTGCCACTTGACCTCTACTCTCATAGCATCCTAAATTTTTCCATTTATAACACTTATTAGACTTGTAATATGTCTCTTCTACCACCTTGAAACTTTGAAAAAAGCAAGGGTCATGAGTGTCTCTTTTACCACTATATCCACATCACCTAACCTATTATGGAGGCTCAATACATACACATTGAGTGATAGAATAACCTCCACCTCGCTTGGCACTAAGTTGTTCATAGGAATGATGGGTGTTCCCCTCATCTCCTGCTCATGATACAGGAGAAAATAAAGACATGCCAAGCTTTTCTCCACTCCACTCAGGTCTGTAGTGAACAAGTAGGAATGTTGTGGGAGAAATCTGTTTCTACATCTCTATGTTATCTTAGGGATATGTCAACCAGCAATATGACAAGTCATGGTTGAGTCGAAAGAAACAGACTGCAGGATCTGTGCAAGGGGACAAACGGGAAGGGTGAATTGTTTGGACTGCTATTAATAGTGGTTTACTGTGGGGCTGCTATTAACAGGGCTGCAAGTAGCTCACTTCCCAGAAAGATAGGTCTGCAGGCCGTTCTTCGATTTCATGAGCTGCCTAAGAACAACACAGCACATCAGTCTTTCATGGGGAGAGCACTTGGAGCAGGCAGCATAATTTAAGGCTAGCAAATAGAAATGTCTAGCACAGTTTAACCCTCCTTAACCTTCACTTCATTAGACAGCTGTCTTGTCATTTATTGTTCTTTCTATTTTACTGGTGTTATATTAGTAGTAATAACTAAAGAATGGGTGCTGATGATGCACCATGGATCTACTTCCAATCATGCAGACTGGGACAAAGCCACTGCAACATTGTGAGTAGAATGCTCCAGGAGTCAACCCTGGGGCACATTTCCTTGGGCAAGAGATGGAAACGTTTGTAGCTTTTCAGCTCTTTCCCATACTGTGCATTGTGGATGCTCTGGCACCAGTAATCATGACTGCTGGGTGAAATACCTGGTTTAGCCCAGTCCATCCTTCTCACACCCTCCTGAGCCAAAATGGCAATCAAAGATTGCAGAGAAATTGAAAATTTCATTTCAGACCACACCAAATCTTTCTTTTCACTTAAACTAATGTCTTAATTATAGATTATTAAAACTAGCTTCTTCAAAAAAATGTCAGAATGCTACCCACGTTATTTATTATTGATGGTTTCTTGGCATTTTCTGGAGTGAATATATACCTTCTTAGAAATAACAATGTGGCCTCCAGTGGTGATTATTTCTAAAACTAAACATTATTTCTAAAACTAGGCTGTGGTGATATATACGGTTCTTTTTTTTTTTTTTTTTTGATATGTTTTGTTTTTAGGACAATTCTAAAGTAATGAGCCATTTCAGAAGCATTACATATGTTCCACTAGATGTAGTACAATGAAAATCCTCCCCATTTTTCTAATATATAGCACATACCACGGCCTGGGTCTATCCCAAGAAAAAGAAAGGTGAAATAATTTATAAGTCATGAAGGACCCATTAGAGTGAAGAAGGCTTTCAGTGTCTGTTTAGAAGACTTGCATTGAAATATCCATAATATAATGGTTAGAATAACATGAAAACTGAGACCACATTTTTCTAAACACAGAGTAATATTTTTGCTTTAAATCCATCATCACATAAAACATAATGAAATTTTAAGCAATAATAACACCTTGGTAAATGGCATTATTATTGTTATTGAGAAACAGATTGAAGCAGTTAGGAGACTGTTGGCTGACCCGACACATTTTCTACGTAAAATGTAAACTTGGAGGCAGTGACGACTTTAATTTAATATGACTAAAGCATTTTAATAGAAAGTGAATACTTCTGTGCCAGCTTCTAACCTGAAGAGTTAGGCAAGTTGCATTAGTTATTTATTGCTGCATAACAAATCACCCCTAAACTCCGCAGCTTAAAAATAAGAAACATTTATTAGTCACGGTTTCTGTGCGTCAGAAATCTGGGAGCAGCTTACCTGGGTGTTTCTGGCTCAGGGTCTCTTATTCTCATGGGGTTGTAATCAAGATGCCTATGGGGGATGCAGTCATCTGAAAGTTTGGCTGAGGCTAAGGGGTCCACTTCCAAAGTGGCTCATTCACGTGCCTGGCAAGTTAGTGCTGGTTGTTGGCAGGAGGCCTCACTTTCTTAGCACTTAAACCTCTCCATACAGCTTCTTGAGTGTCCTCATGACATGGCAGCTGGCCCTCCCCAAAGCAAATGATCCAAAAGGAGCAAAGCAGAAGCCACAGTGTCTTTTACAAGCAGCCTCAAAAATCACAAATCCTTTATGTCTTCATTATCTTTTTGATTACAGAGGTCAGCCATTTTTCATGTGGCAACACAAGGGTGTGACTTTCAGGAAGCATTCGGAATCACCAGGGATCATTTGAAGGCTGGGTACCGCACCAGTGGACACATGGAAAGAAGGCATGCCTTAAGTAGTAATGATGAGAATAAATCCAGGCTTATGTTAGTCTATTACACATCAAATTACCATTCAAATCCATTTATAAATGAATATACATCAAGCACTTCTAGGCATTGTTTATTTGATTATGTCTTCCATTATATTATCTATACAGGCATCTAGGCAAATTCTGCAAAATATTCATAATCATCTTTCTCCAGGGGCCCTGATTCTGAATTTCACTGTTTTTTTGGAAGTTTCCCCAAGCTCAAGTGTTATTGTACCATTTAGGACAGAAGGTTACTCTGATGGCTAATTTTATGTGTCAATTGACTGGGCTAAGGGATGTCAGATAGCTGGAAAAACATTATTTCTGTGTGTGTTTGTGAGAGTGTTTCTGGAAGAGATTAACATTTGATTCAGTAGACTGAGTAAAGAGATTGGCCCTCACCAACATGGGGGAGTCATCATCCGATCCGTCGAGGGCCAGAATGGAACAAAAAGGTGGAGGAAGGGTGAATTCTCTCTCTTTTCTCAAGTTTGGACATCCATCTTTTATTGCCTCAGACATGGGAAATTTAGGTTCTCGGGCCTTCAAACTCTGGACTTACACTAGTGGCCCCCTGATTCACAGGCCTTTGGACTCAAACTGAATTATGCCACCAGCTGTCCCGGTTCTTCAGCTTGCAGATGGCAGTGTGTGGGACTTCTAGGCCTTCATAACCATGTGAGCCAATTCTTATAATAAATCTCCTCTTGTATATATCTACATTCCTATTTGTTCTATTTCCCTAGAGAACCCTGACTAATAGTACGGTTACTTTATCAGAAGTGCCAGTGTTTGAATATAGGAGTTGATATCAGAAGTAAAGAAATGTTCCTTTGCCAAATTTCTCTCTCCGTTAAGTGAATCCTCCACTGTTGGTATCTTTCTAAATTTTATTGAAAAAGTGTTACATTTGAATTTTGACTGACTGAGGGTTGTATTGTTGTGGAGAAAGAGGGGAGCACCGAATTTTGTTGCCACTATTCTACACTTCACCTGAAATTTCTTCAAAATATGATCCAAACTGTTTTTAATGAGTGGGTTTGGGATCAATTTCCTCCAACTAAAGCTATTTAAATACATAAGAAATGAGCCTCTACATGCAAGCATTCTTTCAGTGTTATACGTTTTTGTATTTGAAATAAGAATATGGTCTTTTTTCTAATCAGTGATAAAAAATTTCAGTTTATCTAACCATCCTTACCAAAATCATCTTCCTATAAAGGAAATGTAATCAAATTGACAGGCATTTAGCTAGACAAACATAGTTTTATAATCTATCTTTAAAACTTTTGAACTTAGGAAATCCATTAACGTCAGTGAATCTTGGTTTATGGATCTATCTTAGTCCATTTAAGCTGCTATAACAAAAAATACCATAGACTTAAACAACAACAAACATTTATGGCTTAAACAACACACATTTATTTCTCATAGTTCTGGAGGTTGGGAAGTCCAAGATCAAGGCATTGCCAGATTTGGTGTCTGGTGAGGGTCCACTTATTGGTTCCAGATAGTTGTCTTCTTGCTGTGTTCTCACAGAGTGGAAGGGATGAGAGAGCTCTCTGGGGTCTTTTTTATAAGGACACTAATCCTGTTCATGAGGGCTTCATCCCTATGGCCTAATGACCTCCCAAAGACCCTTACCTCCTAATACCATCACACTGGTGATTAGGCTTCAACATGTGAATTTAGGGGGGACACAAACATCCAGTTTGAGACTAATAGTTGTAAAATTGAGGCTGATAACTATTTAAAAGTGTTGATTTGAGGATTAGAATGATATATTAATTAAATTTTAATTGCCTTCCCTTTTTCCTGATCATGACATAAAAAGGCACACTGAAGGACAAAACCCAAACTCCTTGACTTGGCTTCAAGGCCATTATGGATGTGTCACAATGACAATTGCATTTGCTACCATTCCCACAATCCACATGCTCTAGCCACACTGGGCTGTCTGATACTTCCCCAAAACATTTTGTAACTTCATGTCATTCTAATTTTGTTTGTGGCATTTGTTTTGCCTGAAATGCCAAAAGACTTCTCCACTTAAAGAAATCTACTCCTCTTTTAATGATCTACTCAACTATCTCTCCTCTGGAAAACTTTGTTTGATGTACCCCAGGAAATTTAGTTTCTGTCTCTGGACTTCCGTTGTTAATTTATGTGTGTAATACAGCACTTGTCATTATTCTCTTTGGTTAGCTGTTAAAATGTTAGACTCCGCCATTGCTTGTGTGGAATGGAGTCTCTGTGTTAGTTGTCTCTGTATAAAACCAAGCACAGAGCCAGGTACCTATGAGGGTTGCTCAGGAACAGACATTGGAAAAAATACTGTAAGTAGTCAAGGAGGAATCTGTGAAAAATGAAAACTCGTCAAGACATGGAAAGTGATAAAATATTTTCAAAAGGGGTAAAAGAGTTTTCCAGAACAGGAAATTAGACATCAGTCCACAGGAGATTCTGGAATGAACACCTTTGGGGTACTTCTGAAGAGTGTTATGGTCACTAAGAACCCACACGCTCTCCACAAGAGATTGGCGCACACCAACCGCACGTTATTCTTGCTGCTCTTTAAGACGGTCAGCCCCACACATCTTGATTTTAGGAAGGCGTTTGACTAAGTCTTTTAGGATATCATTGACAAAAAGAAGAAATGTGGCCAGGATGATGACAGTACCATTAAATAAACTGGGGGTCTGACTGTAGTCTGTGCTCTATGCATATTGATTAAGAGAGAAAATTCAATCAGGAGAAAGAATTGTCTGTTTTTGTGTCACTGAGTTTTGTGCTTGGGTTTTTCTGGCAAGCATTTTTAACAGCTACTTGAGAAAAGACATAGAAGACAGTTTCATTATTTTTGTTGATAAAATGATAGGAAGTACATCATCTGGGGTACGCTATAGGAGTATATGACTTGGCACTATTGACATTTGGGGCCAGATCATTCTTTGTTGTGGGAGGCTGCCCTATCCCTTGTAGATGTTTAGCAGGATTCCTAGCCTCTACAGACTAGATGCTAACAGCAACTGTCTCCCCCGTCCCAATTTTGACAACCAAAAATGTCTCCAGACATTGCCAAATGTTCCCTGGGAACAAAACTGCCCTGAGTTGAGTATCACTGGGCTAGAATGATGAAGTGAATCTAACAAAATGAAATTTACCTAATATAAATGTTTCAAGAGGTAAAGAATGCACTATCTCTCTGGTTTAACATTTTATATCCTGTGCTGTTGAATGAATGAACAAATGAATAAATAAAGGGATGATTAAATAAATCATTAAAAATCCAGTTATGAACCTATATTTTAAAAAACACAACGTCTCTTCAAGATGAAGAAAATCCAACTGAAAAAATGTTCTATTCTAAAAGACAAAATTCCGTGTAGGTTCAACATGAACCAAAAGTAATATTACTCCTGAAAACCAAAATCAAAATCAAACCAAACAAACAAAACGAATGCAATGTTAGGACGCATCTATAGACATGGAATAACCAGAACTAGGTACGTGATATTTCACTGACTAAAGAATGGCATTCATTTCTGTTAACGTTTATTTAGAGAAAATAACAGACTAGAAGGATTGTAGGAGTAACTACAGATCAAGTTTCTGAAAAATAGGTCATAAGACAAATGGTTGAAGTAAATAAGATTATTTAGCTAAGGAAAAAAAAATGCTGGGGAACATGAAAATTTCAAGTATCTGAAAAACAATCATGTGATGAATAGATTCTGTGTATTCCAGAAGGCTGAATTAGAATAAATGTATGAAGTTTTTAAGAGAGAGGTTTAGGTGCAAAGGAAATAAGGCCTACTAAAAAAAGAGCTCCTCAAAAATGCAATGGGATATCTTGAAACCTCATGATTAGCTTCTATTTCTGAGACTCTATGAGTCTTTAATGATCAAGTTAATAGTATCCTCAAAGTAGTCTGATATTTAAATCATGATGATATCTACAAAACTATCTTGACCAGATTGCAAAATGAAAAATTCAAAAGATAACTAGATTCAAAATTTATTTGCCTAGAATCTTTTTCTTTAGAACCAATTTGAAACTTTTAATTACAATCATTGGCACAATAAGCAAACCTACAATCTTTTTCTCACTTCTATAAAGTGAAAGATGTTGCAGTCTGCCTACATTGAATGAAGATTGACTTGGTGAGCAAGTAGCAGTGAGTAATCAGAAGTGGTGAGCTAAGCTATGGAATGATCAGATGTGCAATGTTGAAACAAAAACAAAAACAAAACAAGCCCTGGAGGGCAAAAGGGAAGTAGAAGGGAGCAAGAAAGGGCAGTCCTCAGATACCCACAAAGGCACAGGGGTTGGCCTGAATCGCCAGCGGTATTTCCCAGAGAGGACAGCCAAGTATCAGACCTTCCTACCTAATCCTTTTACAGCAGCTCAAGGCTTCTCTTGTTCACCTCAGCCCGTGCAGTCTCATCTAGACTTGAAGAGAGTTGGCCCATTAAAAATGGAAAGAATGTTTTCTATGGACCAGGCATTCCTCAAGTCTCCCTGAAGAGGATGATTTACCACTGCACAATAAACTAGGGATTTCCTTGAGGATGAGTGGGAAGTATTACTCTGAGTTTCCTAAGATTATTTCTGTGATTGGCTTCCTGCAGTAGATTTCAACAGTGACCCAAGTCATTGATAGATTTCTTTAAAAGAAATATCAGAAGCATAATAGGCTTACAGCAGAAGCATTGCTTTTCCATAAGCAATTATCTGAAACTTTTTAGCTACCACCATGCTATAGTATCCTCAAACACTCCTACCACTATCTATTCAAACCCAACTCTGGTCTACCCTTTTTGACACTGGCTTCAACTGCTATTTCACTGCTACTTTCTCAGCTGAGTCTGTATTGCTGCCTCTGTGCCAGCTACTGTACCGTCTACTAAAAAGTTGCTGATTCTGACATCAGAGAAGGGCACTTCCTTTATTCACACTGGCCTCTGAATTTCCCCCATGCCTAGACTCATACACAGACTGCCTGATGACTACCTCCACATGTTTTTTTTCAGTACAGACATTTCACCAGAAAGGAGCCATGGTCCCAGAGGACTGGTCCTGTTACAGATGTTGCAGAAACCAAGCAATGTTGAATTCAACAAAACACAATTCTTGTATGTTATTATTTTAATTTTGTTCCAAGAAAAGAAAAAAAAAAGCCAAGAGAGATGAGATGAAAACAAATTAGCCACTCTAAAAAGAGAACAGATTATTTCTGCACACAAGAAGCAAGACACGGAGGGCACGCAATGATATAAATTAGAAAGAATCACAAATGTTGAGAAACTCAATAAGGCCTTGCTTGGTAGATGAATTCCGTCTCCGCTATCTTTCAAATCTCACTGATTCCCGAGAAAAGACAGAGTTGACAAGAAAACTACAATTATGCCCCAAGAGGTTCTATATTAAGGAACTTGAATACTTTGTGGAATTAGGAAGAAGCAGAAATGATTGCTTCAGACAAATCTAAACAGATCAGATCAGTGTTACGATAAAGAGTGCTAAATTTTGGGAGTTGTTTTTCAAGCCTAACCTCTGAATCTGTTGAAGTTTGTTTATTAACAGGGCAAACTAGTTACTAACCAGACTTAGGAATGCATCCCAAGGAATTAAAGTCTCCTTTTAGTTGACAAAGTTTCTTGTGAATTCAGTATCATCCACACTTAATCCCAAAGGATTCCTCACACCTGGGCAATCACCCAAGTGCTATTTAAATTCGTGTCTCAATTTAGCTAAGTTATGTTATATGTAATGAAAAATAGCAGCCCACCAAATAATTTTACTTCGTAAACATATCTAACAAGTGGAGGAAGGAATTTTTGTTTTTTATGACCCAAAGTTTCCACTCACTGTCTCAGACAAGGCTACTTCAACAAGTACAAAAGATTACTAGGAAGAAGGAGACTTTCATAAAAAGCAGTTTAATATCAGAATAAGTTTTCCCTTCTCGAGTAACATCATTCAGGTCATGTGCCTGCCAAACCCGTTCAATTTGGAAACATTTTTCTCCTGCTGTTCTCTCAACATGAATACAAACCAAACAAAATACAAGTTTCCTATAAACAGGATAACTTGAGCTGTGTAATATATAACACCGACAAAGAAAGGAACTCCTCCCTACTTTATATCATTGGTATCCACGGTCTTAACCAAATTCAGCCCAGATCAGCCTCATTTTTTAAAAACCATATTTAATAGTTCATCAGGAAAATTTACGAGGACAAACATAGTACATTTCCTAGGAGAACTGGCAAATTTTGTAAATCAGTGATAGAACATTCGCAAAACACACATGTGATGCTAATCCTATGAGACGTGACGCTTCCTACAAGAGTCAAGAAAAGCCAGGGAAACCCCTGTGTGACCAGCCTGCTAAAGGTTCCATTGTGATGGTTAGTTCAAAATGAAATAATAATAATTCTTAAATGGTTAAAAGTAAACATAGACTCTCAGGAAAAGTACACAGTATGAGCCATGTTCAGTTGCTGAAACTTCCGTGGAAATAATTTTCTTCTCACAAATACTACAAAAATGTGGAGAACTTTGCACATAGTAAGCAAGTCCCAGCAAAGTTGGAAGGATCTTTCTACCTGGCAGAAAAACGGCAAAAGATTAAAAAGTTACCATTTTTTGTAAGGCATCATTGTTTTAAGGATTAACTGATATTGTCTGTATAAAATACATAGTTATAGATCAAGAACATGGAAGGAATTTAATATTTTTTTTACTTTTTTACTTTTTTTTTTTACTTTTTTTACTTTTTTTTAATTTATTTTTTCCCCCAAAGCCCCAGTAGATAGTTGTATGTCATAGTTGCACATCCTTCTAGTTGCTGTATGTGGGACGCGGCCTCAGCATGGCCGGAGAAGTGGTGCGTCGGTGTGCACCCGGGATCCGAACCCGGGCCGCCAGCAGCAGAGCACACGCACTTAACTGCTAAGCCACGGGGCCAGCCCGGAAGGAATTTAATAAATGATAGTTCTATTCCTTTTAACATATTCTGTATAAAATGACATATATTTAAGCTTCATCTTTTTCTTAGTTTTAAAAGAAAAATCAAGGACCCTTTAATTTTGGATACCACATGTAACACAGAGACCCCCAATTGTTTCTCCCAACAAAACAAATCATAATCATGTAATGTATCTATGGTAACTATGTATTGATATGTAACATTTTTAACATTGTTGATCCGAGTTTGTAAACTCTCGTGTCTAACGAAATGGTTTCCATCTCAGAGCCTCCAAATGTATAAAATAACACGAGGGCTTAATAAATGATTTTGAGGGTGAAAATAAGAAAGCAAGAAAAGGCGTACACAGTCGCAGGTTCACTGTTGTGGTTAAAATCTACGTCTAACTTTAGAGTGCCTCGTCAACTTTAAATATAAGCCTCAGAGAAAATTCAGTGGGATTCTGGAGGGGTAACCGTTTCCAAAGAATTTCAGGAAAGCAGAAAAATAATTGTAGTTGGCAGTTTCTTTTATTTCAGAAACTGAGTTTTTAAACAGTATATGCAAGGCATTGCCAAGAATTAGCTTAATCCATGTAATTTTGTGTTTTAGCTTAGTACATCTTTTGCACTTGTCATATGAGACAATATAGTCTGAAAAAATCAAAACTAGGTTTTGAACAATAACATCACAATTCTAGTAGAATGACCTTTTGATATATATCCTTTGATACATCTTTCCTCTGTTATTTAAAAATCAATGGCTCATTCTAAATCCATTAAATAAAGCATCCATGAAACCAGGTATATTTTACAATCAAATATTCCTTATGCTACAGTTCAGATATTTGATTTATATGCTAACATATATTACTTAATCTCAGAAAGTATGAGCCTTAATTTGAAGCCAAAATGAATTCAAAATTTAGTGGAGGAACAAGTATGAAATGGTTTACTAAACTGTCCTTCATAAATGAAAAGAATATTTTGAAAAAAAAACTGAGTCATATAGTGAAGTCTCGAGGAGAATGCTTAGAAAGGAAGAAGATATGATAAGTTTTTCATCCTGGTGAACTCCATCTGCAAAAGCCTACAGAAAAGGAAATTGACTTGGAAATTGACATGAGAGATTTGGGTTAAGTACAAGAAAGAGTTTCCTAGCAGTAAACATAAAACCATTGGATTACTGCTATGAGTCACTACAGTATTCTTTCATACTTGATCAGAATTTATAGACCAAATTATATCTGGGTTAGTATTTAGTATTATTTTGCATAAAAAATTTAAGATTATCTAACTTGTAAATATTTATAGAGTATTCACAATAAAGGAATTTAAGAAAGTATTATGAAGTCATTTTCAGTCAATGAACAAACAAAATACTTGTGGTGCTCCTTCTTCCAGCTGGGTTAACTCCGCACATCCCCACCCCACCCCACCCCACCCCACCCCCAAGCCTTGTATCATGCTATACACTTCTCTATCACTGCCCTTACCAGATTATCAAATGACTGACTTAATTATTTGCCTGGCTGTTCAACTAGTCTATGAGCTTCTTAAAGTGTACAACTGTATCTTATTTGCCTTAGATCCCCAATGTTGGAAATCTACTACAGATTCAATAGTTATTGAGCTAAGAATGAAACTGTAAATGGTATAAGTGGGAAAAAATATGTCTTATCATTCAAACATCTGTACCAAAATGGAAAAAATGTCATAATCCAATGAAAAATAAACAATTGTCAAAAGATATATCTGAGCTTTTATAACAAATATTTTATGACAGAAGAGACCTTAAGATTTGGTGATTTTATTTAAACATTCATATAGGCCATAAGTATGCTATTCTTAAAAAAACAAAAAGCAATTACCTTCATCTAATATATATGAAAACATTTGTAGATATATTTTAGGAAGAATGTTGTACATGGGGAAAACATTTTTTAAACAAGTCAGAAGAAATACCTTTTCTTTTTAAGCTAGATAGAACTTTAAGATAGCTTATTTTAGGTTCTCATTTTAAAGTTGAGTAAAGACACTGTGAAACATTAAGAGGCACACTGGACAAGCCTGTGTGCAAATCTCAGATCTACAGGACTACGACTCTGGGTGAATTATTACATTTCCAGTTTAATAATCATTCTGAACCTTTAAGAATAAGATAAGGTTAAAAATATTTTACAGGACGTTGTAAGGGTTGAAAAGAAGGCCATACCGAGTCCATAGCAGGAGCTTAATACATGTTGCTTGTGAAGGGAAATAACATAGTAGAGAAGAAAGAAATTTGGCATCAGTATAGTCTGAACCTTGGCTATATCATTTATTAGCTATTGAACCTCTGGCAAATTACTTTAATCTCTCTGAATCTCAGTTTACTCATTTATAAAATGAATATAATCAAATTTACTAGAGTAGTTTGATTAATGGCCACCTAAAGATATCAAATCCTAATCCCTGGACCATGTAAATGTTATCTTATTTGAAAAAACAGTCTTTTTACGTGTAATTAAGGGTCATGAGATGAGAAGATTACCCTGAATATCTTTATCTGGGTGGTCTCTAAATGCCATCACAAGTGTGCTTATAAGATAGAGGCAGAGAAAAATTCCACAGCAACAGACAGAGGAGAAGATATACAGAAGAGGAGGAGGCAGTGAAAAGATGGAGGTAGAGATGGGAGTGGTGCAGTCGAAAGCCAAAGACTATCTGAAGCCGCCAGGAGCTGAAAGAGCAAGGAACAGAATCTCCCCCGGAGCCTTCAGAGGGAGCACGGCCCTGCTGAAATCTTGATTTCAGACTCTGACTTCCAGAATTATAAGGGAATAAATTTTTGTTTTAAGCCACAAGTTTGTGGTGACTGGTTATAGCAGCCACAAGAAATTAATATACTTATCTTGGATGATTTTTGTTCCTACAGGTACAGATCCATCACGATGGGAGAGGGGGCAAACATTTTCTGCTTATATCTAGAGCACAAAAGTCAAAAGTGATTCCAAATTCTGGCAAAGTGCCAAAGTGAGAGTCAGAGACTTGAGCAAGCAGGACCTAATGTGGGTTTCTACTGCTCCAAATGCTGATGAAAGAGATCAGTCAGCTATAGGAAAATCAAAGACCATCAAGAAGAATCAGGCAGGAAGGAAGCTCACCTAGGTGAATACATGGGACAAGGGGACAATAGTTCACCTCTTCCCTGAAGTCTTCCCATTGGTTTCTTGCAAGGATAGGCTATATTCACTTCTGTAGAGCCAAGGATGAGCAAATGAGGAACATGACTATTTCATTGAAGTCTCTATGTGAGAATCTGACCAAAAAAAGAAGTGGTAACTAAATATAAGAAATACTGGTGTGGTTATTACTCTTATTATTATACGATTTATGAAGTGTTGACCAACAGGTTAGCAGAGCAGTAGGACAAAAAGAAAAGCTCTTCTATCCAGAACTCTGTGCTCTCCATTTCATCATGCTGCCAGCCATTATTCTCCTTAGTTTTCATACAACTTTATGATATGGCTTTAATCTACTTTTCTAGTCTCACTTCCTGCCACTCTTCAACAAACACACATACACTATGCTCTAGCCTACCTCCTACCCAAATAGCTTACGAGTTTTAACATCTTCAAGTCTATAGTCAAGCTTTCAACGGTTCCCTCTTCTTGGGACGCCTGCTTTTCTCATTCTCTACTTTGTGAACTCCTTCTCATCTTACAAGATCCAGGCACTCTAAGAGATCTTCCCTGGTCATTGTCACAACACCTCCACTACACTTCCAGTTCAGCTGACAGAATACATCATTTCCTCCTCTACACGTATACTGCAGCTCAATCAGTGAACCAGTGTTTATTGTATGACATCTATGTGCTCTGTTTTTTTTCTTTCAAGGCTACATTATATGACCTACAGTTTATTGTCCCTGTTAGAATGAGATCCTCAATGATAGGAATGCTCTTATTCACTTTCCCTTTCCAAAGCAACTAGACAGATGAATTATTAAGGACTGAGTGAATGTTTGCTGGGTAAACATTCAGGTTTTCTAAATACCAGTAGAGCTTCAGACATGGATGCTAGACCTGAAGATCTATACTAGACAGAGAGCCAAAAAAAAGCTCTTTTAGTCCACAGACACAGGAAGAAACAGGAGTAGTATAATATCAGGCAATAAAATTATATTATATTCAATCCAAAAATGTGCTAGAATTTTCCAAGTGAGGAAATTCCCAAGACAAAACAAGCCTCTTTATTAATTTTTTTAAGACAGGCAAGTACAACCATTTAAAAAATGAATGCTACTTCGGTACTTTCAGTTAATAATGCTAACCTAACTATCGAGTGAAGTACTCAGAGAGAGAGACAACAGCAAGAGATTTTACTTTCTTATCAACACACTTCGGGAGCACTGGAATGATTAGAGTAAGGCTAGACCTATGAGAAGCAGGAGCCCAGAAGTCTAGGTTTGAGAGCCAATTTGATTGTGCTGGTGAGCCTCTCTGCAGACTGAGTCACCAGGTACAGCCAGGGATGACTGAGAAGAGTCTATATGTATAGACAGAATTTATCTGTATAAACCCCTAAAACACCCTTAGCAGGACTTGTGTGAGTCTGCAGTGCTGGGAGGGAAAAACACACTGTTACCCAGGCCTAAAGCCCATTTCAAAGTGCTCTTGGGGCTCAGATACTGGTCTCTACCCTCAAAATTTGAAGTAGGATGGTCAGTTGCCCAAGTCATCTGTGGGGATGAATGCAGTAATATGTCAACGTTTCAAGACTCAAAAAAAAAAAAAAGATTTAGGAAATTTAGTCAGCCCTGAAAAGTAACAATAGAAACAGGCATCTATTAGGACAATATTGCAGAAGAAAACCTTTCATCATGGACTTTTATTTTTCAGTGATGATTTATTCCTAAAAATCAGGCTTATTTACTGCTGGGGGGATTAAGTCTCAGGAGGAGCCATTTAAGACTCCTAGAATAAGATTCATACAAAAATTAAACAGGGGAATTCATGGTGAAGAGGAATACCTTAAAGTCACTAAATATTCTAGACAAATAATAATAGCATGTAGATTCTTATGCAGTCTTCATTTTGTGTTAACGAATCATATGTAAATATATAAGATGTAGCAGATATATTCAATTCAAATTTTCCCAGAAAATACAATAACCAACCTCTCCTTAAATGATTCCTCAATCACAGTAACTTGTGTCAATCACTTCTTTCTAAAAATGGCAATGTACCACTACTGTAGTTAAAAGCAAGAGGGGTATCTGACATACATGGGTTTGAATCCCCTTTCTCCCACCTAACTAGGTGACCTTGGGCAAGTACCTAAATCTTTCTTGAGTTTCAAGTTCATTTGAAAATGAAAATAATTCCTAAATTGAAGAGTTGTTTGAGAATTAATTAGCATATCCGACACTCTTAGTGTATCTGGTACATTGTAGGCACCTAATAAAAAGTAATTCTCATATTATCAATAATATATTGAATTAATCATGGTAATACCAGCTGTAGTAACAACTAAGTCCCCAAATTCAGTGGCTTAACATAATAGAAGCTTATTTCATGTTATCTGAAGCAGGTGCCCCTCATTGGAGGGTGAGTTTCTCAATATGGTAACTTAGGAAGCCAGGCTGTTTCCATTTTGTGGCCCCATCATCCCCTAGGGTTGATGAGTCCGTTGTTCCAATCAAGCAAAAAGGGAAATAGAAGGGAAAAGCCTCAACCACTATTTTAAAAGCCCAGTTGGATGTGACGAGTATCACTTCCGTAGATAGCCCATCAGCTAAAATTAATCATGTGATCCACCCGGATGTAAATGGGCTTGGACAAGATAGTTCCTGGTGGAATAGCTTCCATCTAGCGGTAATTCAAGAATATAGAAGGGGAAACACAAATTCTATGTGGACAGCTAGCTGTCTCTGCCACGGTCAACTCCCTTAGCTATTAAACATCTTTGTGCACTCTTCTTCCGCAACAGAACACACTTACCCCCAACCCAAGGTGTATAATTCAAAGTTCCATCCAGCTCAAAATCTAGGAGCTCTGAGTGACACACAGTCCACTCCATCAGATCCATATGTGGCAACTTATAGCCTGGTGACCTATGGACCAAAAGGCAATTGTCTTCCCCCCACTCCCCTGACATCTAATATACAATGTTGCAGCAGGGACAGGTTAATCACTATAAAAACTCCCATTGGGAAAAGGGATGAATGGGAAACACATGGTAGTCCCTGGTCCATAGTAATAATGCAATCCTGCCAGGCAGGTATCATGAAGACTCCTACCCTGGCAATGATATAAGCTCTCTGATTAGACTCTGGCTCAAAATTCCTTTGCCAAGACAGTTCTTTCAAATTCAGTAGGCTTCTGATCTGTTTGCTTCTAGTGAATTCCATGTGTCAATAATGACAACCAAAGTTCTTTTGTTTTCACTGCAGAGCTGATCCCAACTGTTTAGCTGAAGTCTTAATGAGACTTTATCAATCTTATCTCATCCAATTGGGGTCCAGCGCTTTAAGCTTTTCCAACCCTTGTGAGGCCTGAGACTTCTGGATTTTATCTATTTCCTTTAATTTATGCTCTCAAAACCAGTCAAGTTTTGCTTGAATTCATCTCTTTCTTATAATATCTTATAAAATGCAGCAAGTAACAACAAACAAACTATAATCTTCTGTTTTCCAATTTCTGGGTCTAGAGGCATATGGCCTACCTTCAAAGTCATCACAGGCAACAGTTTGATCACAATTTCTGCCACTGCAAAACAGGCATCTCCATTTTCCCAACCTCCAATATTTGTTTTAGTACCACCCAATCTTGAAGTCAGTGGTGCATTACTTATTTATGCTTTTTGAAAGCAGCAACCCCACTTCCAGCACCAATTTTGTTAGGTAACACTAGCAGCTATAACAAAAAACAATTTCATTGAAAATAGATGTTCATTTCCTGGGAATATTCCAATTCTTGTTAGATGGTAAGTCTGCATTCTACTCTTATCAATCAAATGATTTTGCTAGCAGGCAGGGAAAGACGATATGGAGATGCCCATCAGCTCCTTAGAGCCATTTCCTCTCACATTGCAATGGTAAAAACGAATCAGATGGCTGTACTTGGATGCAATAGTAAACGTGAACTATAGTCCCTGGCTGGGCAGCTATCTTCAGACTACCCTACGGAAGGGGAAGCATGAATTTTTGGTGATAATCTAGCTTTCTCTTTCACAAATAATTAATTAATAGCACTAATATTATTATTACAGAATAGCTGATCATGATAAAAGAGTAGAAAATAGGGTATTAGAGCACAGTTCAATGTATCGGCCCTCTCTAATCTGTGACCGAAAACAAAAGACTTTTAATTTCCCTACGAAAACAATTAATTTCCCTTTTAAAAAGAGGTTAGGCCACTTCTGCCTTAGATTAATGCTCAAATTTCATTTGAGCTAGGCATATCAACATGTAAAGCAAGATTGTAGCTTTTTCTTTTCATTTGAGAAATACTGATTGAGTGGCCTGCTACTACGTTCCAGGCACTGTTCTAGGCTCTTGAGATTCATCAGTGGACAAAACAGACAAAGATCCCTGCCCTTGACAAGCTTATGCCCATCAGGATGTTCATCCTAAATAGCATGAATTCTGCAAACACAGTGTTAGTTCTTGAGGCACTATGTCCCTTACAACTAAGGTCAGCTCGTCTGGATTCTTATCCACGCTCTGCCCATTAGTAGAACTAGACCTTTGGTCAAGATATGAAGCCTTCCCAAACTCATCATCTTCATCTCTAAAATTGAAACAATAATATCTCTCCTTCATACTTTACACAATTGCTTCAAGGGTCAAAAGTGATATTATGTGTAGAAAATCATTGAAGATTCAGGTGTGTTAAGAACCAGTGGTGAATAACCCGTGGGCCATCCAGCTTTGAGAAATGGAGAGATATCTGATTCAGGGTAAAAGATTATAAATCTTTCCATATTTTAAAATCTTTCTCTAACCAAAATTCTTGGCATAACTTTGATTTCACTTTTTCTTATCTCTCACAGTCTTTTCAACAGAATTCTTGGCACCCACTTCAAAATATATTAGCATCTGGATACATCTTACCACTTTTATCACAAAAATCCTGGTTTAAGTACGCATTGTTTCTCACCAGGTGAATTTCAATCACCTCCTAACTAGTCTCACTGCTTCAACTCTCTTATAGTCACTGTCCTCAGAGTAGCCACACTGATTTCACTTGTTTGTCAGAGTTCATTACAATTATTCCTCAAAAGAGGCATATTTTCCTCAGAAGTGGTGGTAGGATAACACAGTCTCTTCATCTTTTCACAAAATCTATCCAGAATCCTACCATTTTTACCACCTTCTATCATCCTGGTCCAGAGCCCTCCCATCTCTCCCATGAATTATTGCAATGGCCCCTATTTGGGTATCTTGCTGTTATTTTGCTCCATAGTCTATTCTCTGCATAGCAAGAAATTAGACCATGTCACTCTTCTGCTCAGAATACTTCAGCGATTCCAGATCATTCCTAATAAACTCCAAAAACCTATCCATGTCCTTCAAGACACCTGTGATCTTCCCCCAGCTCCCTCTCTGGCCTTATCTCCTTTGCTCACTCTGCTCTAATTTGGCCTCTTGGCTTTTTCCTAGAACATAGGCTCAGGTGTGCCCTCACTGCTGCTTCCTTCTGAAATCTCTGCTCCCAGAGATTCCCAGACTTTCTCTCACTCTGGCCAGAGACAGAGGGAGGCCTTCCTGACCAAACCCATAGGAAAGAACATTCATTTGGAACCATCATTCACTATTTCCTTACCCTGGTTTCTATTACTTATAGTATTTATCCCCATTGCACCTCTTATTTATATTTATTTATTGTCTGTTTCCACCTGCCAACAAGAATATATCCTACAAAAGAGCAGAGATTTTATCAGTTTTGTTCCATCACTAGAACAGTACCCAACATACAGTAAGTGCTCAATAAATAATTTTTAAATAAATAATTGGTCATTGAGAATATTGATTTTTACCTATATTGTTCTACTTAATAAAGTATTCTAAATTATAAGAGAATGATCCCTCCTTCCTCCCCTCTCCAGGGATTCACCAAAGCTATTTTTATTTTAAATTGACAAAAATGTGACCAACAAATAATTTATTTTTCCTGAATCAGACCTCATATAAAGAAACTTCGTCATAATCGTGCTAAGCCAACGTATGTTAGTATTAGAATAAGACTTTGTTGATGTGTGACTGTTACGAAAATGACTTTTCAGTGACATCCAAATGCATGGGACATCTTGATTTATATTATTAGTTTCATCGTCTAAACTAAAACGTCATGAACACATGCGGAATTGTACATGTATACATGCATTATTATATCTATAGATGATAGGTAGGTAAGTAGGTAGATATTTAGGTATTTAAATATCTTTCTCTCTCTTCTTGGGCTTCTATTTCTGAAGCGGAATGGTGGGGAAGAGGAGAACATGTGCTTCTCTGTTAAAATATATATCTCCAAAACCTTGAAATCTCAGAATAAATTCTATATATTCCAAGAAAGGCTGAGTTTTCAAAAGTAATTTTTTTCTCTCTGAATTTGGTACTTAATTGTTATTGCTTCCTTATAAGTGCCGTACAATTACTGGAAACTCTTCACAAAATTTGCCTAATTTAGTTATTCCTGTAATTAAATTTTCTGTTCAAATTCTTGTGTTTTTACTATCAGTTGCTAAACATACTGCATTTCAAAAATGCAATATCAGCGAGCAAACAAAACTAGCTTTAAGATAATCACTACCCTCTTCCAAAACAGAAAACTGTAAGAACGCATGGCAGATCAGCTCCCAAACTACATGCTCCACATCAGAACCTGGAGTCTGCGCGTTAAAACATAAAACCCGACACTGATAGATCCCCAGAAGATGGTGCTTAAACGACACCGGACTTCTGCTTCTGGAAGTCACTCTAGTATTATGAGACCATTAAATACACTATTTGAGGAATGAAACAACTCACAGGTTCTAGATTATAGAGAGCTGTCCCCTAGAAAATTATTTTAAAATTTAGAAAAGTTGTTAGGAAATATTTTATCCCCCAATAAAAACTAAACTAAACAAAAATCTTATGAGAAGACAGAGTGGAAAAAACCCTTTATATTTGTCTAAGTAATTTGATTACTTTGGAACTCATGTTGTGTAAAAAAAGTAATAAAACAATTAAAGGTACAGCTGCTCTGGCCATACACTTTTTAGATTGGATTCCTACAAGCTGGATCAGAAAAAACAAAAACTCTGTTGACCAAGTCTCTTGCTTCCTTCCATCCCCTTTGATGTTCTTCCTCTCTCTGTGTTTACTGGTTGGTTCAAGTCTTCATTTTCCCTCCCATTTCATTCAAAATCACTCCTACCTCACTTTGTAGCAGATCAAATTGAAAATGCTTCTTTTTTTTTCTAGTCTCAACTCTTCCTGATGTCATTTATTCTTTTTTTCAATTATTTAATTGAGGTCATATTGGTTTATAACATTGTGTAATTTCAGGTGTACATTATTATTTATCAGTTTCTGTATAGACTGCATGGTGCTCACTACCAATAGTCTAATTTTCTCCATCACCATATATATGTGCCCCTTAACCCCTTTCACCCATCCCCGAAACCCCTTCCCCTGTGGTAACCACTAATCTGTTCTCTTTATCCATGTGATTGCTTATCTTCCACATATGAGTGAAATCATGCTATGTTTGTCTTTCTCTGTCTGGCTTACTTCACTTAACATAATACCCTCAAGATCCATCCTTGCTGTTGCAAATGGGACGATTTTGCCTTTTTTACGACTGAGTAGTATTCCATTCTACATATATACCACATCTTCTTTATCCATTCATCAATTGATGGGCACTTGCGTTGCTTCCACATCTTGGCTACTGTGAATAATGCTTCAATGAACATAGGGGTGCACAAACCTCTTTTAATTGTTGATTTCAAGTTCTTTGGATAAATACCCAGTAGGAGGATAGCTGGATTGTGTGATATTTCTATTTTTAATCTTTTGAGGAATCTCCATACTGTTTTCCATAGTGGCTGTACCAGTTTGCATTCCCACCAGTAGTGTATGAGGGTTCCCTTTCCTTCACATCCTCTCCAACATTTGTTATTTTTTGTCTCGGTAATTACAGCTATTCTGACAGGTGTAAGGTGGTATCTCATTGTAGTTTTGATTTGCATTTCCCTAATAATTAGTGATGTTGAACATCTTTTCATGTAGCTGTTGGTCATCTGTATATCTTCTTTGGAAAAATGTCTGTTCATATCCTCTGCCCATTTTTTGCTCAGGTTGTACATTTTTTTGTTGTTGAGTTGTATGAGATCATTTCTTTCCAATTCAATATATTTAGCTATCTAAAATATTTTTCCCAGTATGGCTTCTTCAACATTGACTCTCTCTCCCTCATTGGGCTATATACACTCAACTGATTCAATATCCCCTGTGATTTCCAAGACAGAAGTTACAAGAAAGCCACATCAAAGGAGCTTTGATATAATTGAAACCATTTCCCTTTTAAAATATCTAATTCATTCGTATATCCATTTAATAAATGAGTCTCTTACCAATTAGGTTCTATATTTGGCACTGTAAGTCATAAAAACTCATAGAAGGCGTGGTCTCTCCACATCGGAGTTTATAATTACGTAAGAGAGAAAAATATTCGGAATCTACCTAAAAGGCAATGTCAGATAAGTGTTAAGAAGTGGTACAAGCTAATTCTTAAAAAAGTACAGAGGAACAAGCAATTTTTTCCAGCTGGGATGATTACGGAAAATCCTAAAGAAGAGGCAGACTTTTAGGCTGTCCTTAAAGGTGGGCCAGATTTTTAACACAAGACTTCATAGTAGCTGAGAACTTGAGAGAGGAGGTGAGAGGTTACCACTTTAAGCACCCAAAGAAGGGTGGCTAATCCACAATGACTCAGGCCTGAGTCACAATCTGTGGTGATCAAATACAAAGGTTGGATGAGAGTGAAGCAAATGGCAAAACACCAGGCAAATAGGTGGGATTTAGCAGAGGATAGTGGTTTTCAAACTTTTGTTCACAAACTCCAAAAGAATTTTGAAAACTAGATAGCTCCTCACATAGTATTAAGTTAACATCCAAAGTAGTTGTTATAAATTTAGATAGTTGCAAAGGATATAATTTCTGGATAATTCTGTATGCTGGCTTTTAAAATAATGTTGTTGCATCACTCTTTTAAATATATCCAATAGAACCTGAGTGGTACTTTGACACAGACAACTATCATCCATTTAAATAAATATAGATAATCTCTCCTTTAAATTTTATATTGTTAGTATTTTGTCTTGAACTTATATCAATTCCACTTTCACAACATAACTTTACCTCACATATTTGTATGCTTAAAAGTCTTTTATTGCTATAACACTTCTCTGACAAAAAATATGTATATAAATACATATATACAAAATGTATATGTACTTTTACATATACATTTATATATGAATATATATATATTCATTATGTATATAGAAAGCAAGGGCATCTATTTCTCTTGTCCTTAAAGTCTTTAAGGTTAAAATTAAGTGTTCTATATTGAGTTACTAATACGAGTAATAGTACAGAATTTGTCAAAACAGCATACTTAGATTACAAATTTTGATAAATAATTATTAAACATAAAAGTAAATCTTTTTTTGGAAAGTACTCTCTCAATGTGATGATTGAGGCAGTTTTTTTCCATTGGTTAATTATTAATAAATAAATATCATTTTTACAAGATGAAACAGGGCACATCATCAATTCTATCCTATTTTTCATGCTTATAAATGTAGCATATAGGAAAAGTTGTTCACAATAAGAAGGAGATGGAAAAGCTGTTTTTCATAGAAACATCACAAAATTCTTTGAACTCTGTCAGTGTTTCATGCCAAAATTCACATGGTGATCTATCATCAAAAATTATTTTTAATGATCTACCGGCTGACAACAAGATTAGGTTTTCCTTCAGGTTTGTTGAAAAATAGGAAACCACCTGCCTTGAAAACAGATGAGGGAGATCTAATCATGCAAAGAAGCCCTGTGACAGACTACAAAATGAAAGAGCAGGAACCAAAGGGCACGTTCATTCCTGTGTGTTCAGACTGGAAAGAACATTCTGCTACCCGTTTCACTCACATAAATGTACAAAACAAGTCAGATGCCGCAATAGTAGCAGCAACAGCAGCACATCCATATGTGAGTATATGTGATAAGAATATGCATCCGAATGCTGACATTAGTGAAGATAAATAGAGTTTGAGCCACCTTTATCATTCTATATAAGATAAAACCACTGTTATATTGAAAAAATGAAATAGACACTTCATTATGAAAGCATTTACATTAAAGAGAAAATGTATTTTTATAACTTTTTTCTAATTTCAGTTATCTTTAATTTAGGTCACTTCTTTCCAGGAAAACATAAACCACAAAATTACTATTTTTTTTTTTGTAGAAAAGGTGGTTTTACAATGTACAAATAAGATTCCTCTGTGAAATTCATTCTTTCCTTCCAAACTACCAAGAGAATTGATAGTAAAAGCAAACCAAAAGTCGCACAGCTAAGTCGAGCCAAACTAATTCTGAAATGTACTCCAAACTTAGAGCCGACAATTTTTGAGTGAGCTGTATTTGAAACTTGGCAAAATAATTTCACTCCTCTTCCAAAGAGAGAACAATGAAATTTGACTTGGACCAGTAGTCTCACTCACTCTTATTTTTTGGCTAATTCAAACTAGTTTCCCAACACCTCACTCTCAGAATTATTCATCTTATTAAGAATTAAAATGTAGCATCTTTATTCTAGCAGTTTTACAATATTTTAAGAGGTAAGACATGGACTCCCTAGAAAAAGTAAAATGAAGAAATATGAAGAAATTTTATTTCCGAGGGTAACAAACTTTCCAAATTAAAGGCTTTCTGTGGCACCTTCCAACTGAGTGCTCCCAAATCTATGAACGCTATCAACTTTATTAAATTTTCTTTCAAAACTAGTGAGAAGAAGTATTATTGAAATTTCTTTTAAAACTTTCAAAACTAGCAGGATTTCCATTATAGGCTCATGTAGATCTCTCAGTAAATTTCAATATTCCAGATTAAGAAAATGAAGGATGAAAAAGTCAGAATCCATTTATAATCAATTAGTGCTTATAAAATGCATATTTTAGGAAATTGAAACTTTCATGTGAACCAAAACAGCAATAAATAATTGACAATTTGGAGAAGTAAGAGTAGGATATTTCTCATATTATTTTTTGCACTTTTCTGTAGTTATTTAATTTCTCAAAGGAAATAAAAGGCAAAAAAAAGGAAGAGTAATACATTGCCCTCCCACTATCTGCATATGTTCAACAGACACACACACACACACATTTTTTGGTCAATGAAAATAATACAAGAAGAAGAGAGTATGTTTACTCATAGCTTCAGAGAGACAGTAGATTTGATTTGATCAATTTTAAAATACTTCACGATAAACCACATCAGATCTGTGTCTGTCTATGAATTCATTTGATAAGTTTCTAATTGTGGCATTGATTGATGCCATATTACCAGACAGACTCAAAATTGTTGTTCTGGGTTACACAAAAGGAAGATGTTAAATAGATCACATATGGGGTGCTGAGAGAGACATTGGAATAATTCACCTCTGGAGGATTCCCCTTTAATTAATCAGTTTCTTCACAGAGGGAATTCTGAAAGAAAAGAAAAAATCCATATATCCAGCCATTATTCATTTGACTTGTGGAAAACTAAGAAAAATAAATTTGCCTAAAGTTACTTTTAGATTAAACTCAAGTTGTTGAAGAACATTCAAGAGTCTTAAAGTACTCAGAGAAGTGTAAAACAAATGAATGATCTGTTATAAAATTCATATTGCATTTAGAGATCTCTAATACAAGAATGTTGAACAAGGCATGAATTGGATTAGAACAGAAAGAGTGGTACGAATGTAACTAAGTTTGCAGCTGATTCCAGTATAACTTCAACAGGTTACCCAATTACATTTCAAAATTCACATGCTTAGTTTCTCACAAAAGAAACAATTATAATTTGTCTTACAAGAAAGAAAATATATACCTCACACCACAAAAGAGATCGCTAGGGCCTTTCAATGATCACTGCATTTCAGAAACCTTGAGAAAAGGTATGGATTTAATTAAGCAAAGCCGCTCTACCCACTGACTGGGGCTACCATCCTCTGTAAGTATCCAGGGTTTTCTTTAATAATCTTCTCAGAAAAAAAATCTGTTTCAACCTCCGTGAAAATACATTCAGTCCTCTGTGTGTATCTTGGTTAGCACTCTCAAAACATTCAGGCTTGGTGCCCTTCCAAATACTTTTTAAAACTCCACTGCTCTGTGACACTGATGGATTTAAACACAGGGGCCTGGGAGCAGAAAGAAAGGTGTAGTGACTGGACACTGTGCACAGTTTTCAAGGTAATCCAAAAGAAAGCCGTCAACTCACCAACGTGAGATAATTCAGCATCTCAGAATGATTGCCAACAGTAAGGCTTAATTTATTTTAATTACATTCATTTTTGTCATTGTTCAGAGTTTCTCATTAGTCATAAGATTATAGCAGAGAAAAAAAAAAAGCTCCAATCACGTTTTACTGCAGAGTTATAATTCATATCTTCAATAATCCAAGTCATGTGAATAAAACACACGCACTAATTGAAAAGCAGCTAGGACAATACCATTAAATTTTTATGTGAAATAATTTCTAGCTGATAACACACACTTCATGTAGAACTCCAGACTCTCACCAAACCAAAGAGATGTCTCAGCAGGGGATGCTTGCGTAACAGAGAAAAAAAATATTTTAATGACAGCACATAATGCATACCCCATGCACAACCCACAGGGAAGTCAGATTTCTTTTAATCTCTTTAGATAACGTTCACAGTCAATGGGTGAGTTGTTCTTGTATGCTTCTGACTCAAGAGTTTTCTTTATATTTTGTATCCCCTGATGGACCTCGAGTTACAATATTTTATGTATCTGTATCCTATAACTCTTCAGAAATTCTGAGCATTTAAATAGTGGACACATTTTACTGATAGTTTTAACTCATAACAGTAATGTTTTCAATTTGTTGTACTCAATGAATATATGTGTGTGTATAAATAAATATATATAAATATGCATATATATTTTTTAACTGGCTTAGTGTTTGCTAAAATAAAAATAGGACCACCAGACCTCTCTATTCTAGTTATCAAAGTGAATTTGGCTAGCACATTGTTCTAATCACTATTCAAATCTAAGGTCTGGAGTGTAGCTGGGGTGGAAAGGAAAATGGTGTTTATATACTGAAGAAAGTTCAGTTAAGGGAGTATTCCAAATCCAGATTGGCAAAGGTAACCACGCTGTGAGGGCTGATTTAAAATGTCAGGATTATATAATATGTTGTCTTCTTCTTCTTCTTCGTTTTTTTTTTTTTTTTTTGCTGAGGAAGACTAGCCCTGAGCTAACATCTGTTGCCAATCCTCCTCTTTTTCTTTTTTTGCTTGAGGAAGATCAGCCCCGAGCCAACATCTGTGCCAATCTTCCTCCATCCTATATGTGGGTTGCCACCACGGCATGGCTGATGAGTGGCGTAGGTCCGTGCCTGGGATCCAAACCTGTGAACCTGGGCCACTGAAGCAGAGTGTGCCAAACTCAACAACTAAGCCACAGGGCCAGCCCCATACAATATGTTGTCTTTTGTACCAGAATGACACCCCTCACCCACCACCGGGCTGTGTCAGCTCTAATCTGGGATCTCCTTGAGAACAACTTCCTGATTTGTAAGGTAGCTGACCTGGAGAAGTGGATATCCTTTGTTATTACAAAGAAAAACTATTGATCTTTGGTGAACACTGGCAAAGTGGAGCTTTGTGTTTTAGTCCACCTTTGATACTCACACTATACTTTTTATCTTTGTTTTTAAGCACTTGTGAAAATCCATCATTGACACTCCCTGGTGTGAGGCAAACAGTAGAGACATTTCACAGCCTTGTGAAAACGGGTTCTGAGACAATGGGGAGATGCTTATCCTTTGTATTTATCTTTCTTCCCAGGACTTTTCAGATGCTTTCTGTCTTGTTCATTCCCGTAGTGTTTGCTGCAATAGGGGGCAAACATCATGTGTGCTGTGTGTTTTGCAGACAGACCTGTTCAGTCACTCTACTCAAACCAGAAACATCATATCACATTATTAAGGCTCCTCCTGCTCCTATTACTATGTACATTGAGTTAAACAGACATGTGCCCTTCAAATGTTGAAGTTACATTCTTAAACAGTCGCATGTTGCTAAGAACTTTGAATTTATCGAGGCTGACTGTAGGGCATATCTCTCAGTGACATTTTAAGTGTGATCCTGGTTGATGGCAGGGGATGACCAGGCAAACAAGTAGCACCCCTGTGATGAAATGCCACATTTAGGTGACTTCTCCTCATGGCCACTCCTGTTGCCAAAATCTGTGGACCCCTTCTTAGAGTTTATGTGTTTTGAGAATACCCTCTCTTCTCTCTCATACGTCATCCTTCAAAGTAAGGATTAAAAAAAACAAAAATGACTAACTACATAAAGAAAATATATATGAATACACATTCTATTTTAAGAGAGATTGTCCTAAAGAATTAAAACAGAATCCAGCTGTGTCCTGATGGGATATTAAATGTAACTCAGAACAGCTCAGCACTTTCTGAGTTTAACCTGTTCTCAGTTCAACATTTTTCTTGTATGGCTGTCTCAAGTCTTCATTCTTCTGAACCAGGCCTTCTTTTTATTCTTCACTTCAGCTCAAGTTATCTCCCTGCCTCCCTCTCTGTTCTCCCTCCTCCACAGCACTTCTGGATTAAGAAAATAAACCTTTTCCTCTCTTCTTTCTTTTCTTTCTACTTTCCAACCTTCCCTTCTTCCTTCCTCAGTGTGATGGATGTAATTCTAGATTCCAGGGATAGAAAGATTAATAAGACAGAATTTGCCATTTTCTTTCCCTGACTGGTGTCAAATGACTCCCTGACATTTCCATAGACTTCCATAGCCATAAAATCTATGGCTAAGCCAAGACATTGAACAATAGCCCTATTTTACTCATCACAATCTTCATGCCTTTGTTGAGTATTTACTAAGTATCTAGCTCTCTACTATACCCTGAGAATACTGAGATTAATACAATATGTCTTTTCCCTCAAGGAAATCATAGTATAGTGGCAGAAGCAGGCACTTAAAATAAATACAGCAAGTGCTTAGAAAATTATATAGGAACCTGTAGGAAATAAGTAGGGATCATGCATGAATTTTTGAAAGACATGACTGCTTGATCTAAATCTTAATTAATGATAAATGGTTAACTTGAAGAGGATGAGGTGAGCGAGGGGGAACATACTGTGTATGAGTATTACCCATGAAAGAGACGGCATGAGCTTCCACATTGTGGAAGGAAAAGAATACCATGGTGGAAGCAGGCAATTCCAAGCAGTTTGGTGTTACTAGCACAGGTCAAATATTGGTAATTCTGAGCCAATCTTGCCCTGAGGATTTATTGCTCTAACACAAATGCTTTAGGGGGCTTGTATACTTCAGATTGCCACAGTTTTCAGAATGCCCTACTTCTTCTACTCAGTCCACTTCACTTATTTAAGTTAACATCTAGGGTCTGAAGGCATGTGTTTGCAAGCCCTAAATTTTAAGGCAAGAAATGCACAGAGAAGAGACTGCAAAGATTGGCAAGAGCCAGATTATGGAGGGTCTAGAAATATTATAATAGCGGCTGGATTTTATCTTCTAAGAAAGGCAGAGCCACCTTACGAAGGAAAGTGATATGGACAGATGAGACCACAACTTTGTCAGTTGTGGAGTAGAGGTACTAAAGGCAGGCAGATCAGGTTCAACTTACTTTGCCTGGACCAGAGGAGAAACATGTGACTGAGGCCTGAATGAAGGCAATGAAAGAAGAGGTAGAGATTGAGTCTAGCGATTCAAGGAATGTTTTGTGGGTTAAATTTGGCAGAACCTGGATGAAGAAGGGTGAGCAAAGGAGAGCCAGCGGGAAGAGAGAATGGGAAACTATACAGTAAGTAGAGTTACCACGGACAGGTTCATCAAGAGGAAGAATGCAAAAGATTATGCAACAGTGAAGAGAGCATAGGGTAAATGGTGGAGGCTTCAGTGGTAGAAGGGAGGGACCCTGTCTACAGGCATCACTCCTTGATGACCTGTCAAAGCTAGCTTTCTTCAATAACCACACACTAACTTCTAACTTCCAACTTCCATTTTCATCTCTTTTT